>NC_092158.1:86592579-86675079 GCF_045791955.1 Oncorhynchus clarkii lewisi
TATCATTGCATAGTCCAGAAATTACATGAGAGTTCAGGGGCCTTGGTTTAAGCAAAGTTAACCATTTCAACTGTAGTGTCCAAAACGACTGACACATACAGACTGGCAGATACAGACTGACACATACAGACTGACACATACAGACTGGCAGATACAGACTGACACATACAGACTGGCAGATACAGACTGACACATACGGACTGGCAGATACAGACTGACACATACAGACTGGCAGATACAGACTGGCACATACAGACTGACACATACAGACTGACACATACGGACTGGCAGATACAGACTGGCAGATACAGACTGGCAGATACAGACTGGCACATACGGACTGGCACATACGGACTGGCACAACAGACTGACACATACAGACTGGCACATACAGACTGACACATACAGACTGACACATACAGACTGGCACATACAGACTAACACATACAGACTGACACATACAGACTGACACATACAGACTGACACATACAGACTGGCACATACAGACTGGCACATACAGACTGGCACATACAGACTGACACAAACAGACTGACACATACAGACTGACACATACAGACTGACACATACAGACTGGCACATACAGACTGGCAGATACAGACTGGCAGATACAGATTGGCACATACAGATTGGCAGATACAGACTGGCAGATACAGACTGACACATACGGATTGGCAGATACAGACTGGCAGATACAGACTGACACATACAGACTGGCAGATACAGACTGGCAGATACAGACTGACACATACATACTGGCATATACAGACTGACACATACAGACTGGCAGATACAGACTGACAGAAACAGACTGGCAGATACAGACTGGCAGATACAGACTGACCCATACAGACTGGCAGATACAGACTGGCAGATACAGACTGACAGATACAGACTGGCAGATACAGACTGACACATACGGATTGGCAGATACAGACTGGCAGATACAGACTGACACATACAGACTGGCAGATACAGACTGACAGAAACAGACTGACAGAAACAGACTGACAGATACAGACTGGCAGATACAGACTGACAGATACAGACTGACACATACAGACTGACACATACAAACTGGCACATACAGACTGGCACATACAGACTGGCACATACAGACTGACACATACAGACTGACACATACAGACTGACACATACAGACTGGCAGATACAGACTGGCAGATACAGACTGGCAGATACAGACTGGCAGATACAGACTGGCAGATAGTCTGCCACCTAATTAACCAAACTTGATCTGCCACCTAATTAACCAAACTTTTAATTGAGGATACTTCTCCCCTCTGCTCTAGGTCAGTGCTTCCCAATCTTTTTAAAGGTCCCGTACCTCTTCAAACGTTCAACCTCCAGCTGCGTACCCCGTCTAGCATCAGGGTCAGCACACTCTCAAATGTTGTTTTTTGCCATCATTGTAAGCCTGCCACACACACACTATACAATACATTTATTAAACATAAGAATGAGTGTGAGTTTTTGTCACAACCCGGCTCGTGGGAAGTGACAAAGAGCTATTATAGGACCAGGGCACAAATAGTAAGAATCAAAATGTTGCTTTTTATTTAACCATCTTACATATAAAACTTATTTGTTCATCAAAAATGGTGAATAACTCACCACAGGTTAATGAGAAGGGTGTGCTTGAAAGGACTGGACTTTGACTTGGCCATTCTAACACCTGGATATGTTTATTTTTGAACCATTCCATTGTAGATTTTGCTTTATGTTTTGGATCATTGTCTTGTTGGAAGACAAATCTCCGTCCCAGTCTCAGGTCTTTTGCAGACTCCATCAGGTTTTCTTCCAGAATGGTCCTGTATTTGGCTCCATCCATCTCCCCATCAATTTTAACCATCTTCCCTGTCCCTGCTGAAGAAAAGCAGGCCCAAACCATGATGCTGCCACCACCATGTTTGACAGTGGGGATGGTGTGTTCAGCTGTGTTGCTTTTATGCCAAACATAACGTTTTGCATTGTTGCCAAAAAGTTCAATTTTGGTTTCATCTGACCAGAGCACCTTCTTCCACATGTTTGGTGTGTCTCCCAGGTGGCTTGTGGCAAACTTTAAACGACACTTTTTATGGATATCTTTAAGAAATGGCTTTCTTCTTGCCACTCTTCCATAAAGGCCAGATTTGTGCAATATACGACTGATTGTTGTCCTATGGACAGAGTCTCCCACCTCAGCTGTAGATCTCTGCAGTTCATCCAGAGTGATCATGGGCCTCTTGGCTGCATCTCTGATCAGTCTTCTCCTTGTATGAGCTGAAAGTTTAGAGGGACGGCCAGGTCTTGGTAGATTTGCAGTGGTCTGATACTCCTTCTATTTAAATATTATCGCTTGCACAGTGCTCCTTGGGATGTTTAAAGCTTGGGAAATCTTTTTGTATCCAAATCCGGCTTTAAACTTCTTCACAACAGTATCTCGGACCTGCCTGGTGTGTTCCTTGTTTTTCATGATGCTCTCTGCGCTTTTAACGGACCTCTGAGACTATCACAGTGCAGGTGCATTTATACAGAGACTTGATTACACACAGGTGGATTGTATTTATCATCATTAGTCATTTAGGTCAACATTGGATCATTCAGAGATCCTCACTGAACTTCTGGAGAGAGTTTGCTGCACTGAAAGTAAAGGGGCTGAATAATTTTGCACGCCCAATTTTTCAGTTTTTGATTTGTTAAAAAAGTTTGAAATATCCAATAAATGTCGTTCCACTTCATGATTGTGTCCCACTTGTTGTTGATTCTTCACAACAAAAATACAGTTTTATATCTTTATGTTTGAAGCCTGAAATGTGGCAAAAGGTCGCAAAGTTCAAGGGGGCCGAATACTTTCGCAAGGCACTGTAGTTGCGTAGAGTCCCTGTAATCCTAGATTCAGATCATTCAGGGGAGAAAAAACATCACCCAGATAGGCCAGTCATGTGAGAAACTCTTCATCATGTGAAAATTATGGTCAGTAAAGAAAACATATTTTATTTTATCTTTATTTAACCAGGCAAGTCAGTTAAGAACAAATTATTATTTTCAATGACGGCCTAGGAACAGTGGGTTAACTGCCTTGTTCAGGGAAGAACAACAGATTTTTACCTTGTCAGCTCGGGGATTCGATCTTGCAACTTTCTGGTTACTAGTCCAACACACTAACCACTAGGCTACCTGCCACCTTAAAGAACATTTTAAGCTTGTCTCGTAATTTTAAAAAAGTGTCAATACTTTGCCCCTTGATAACCAGCAACCAAATCGGAAAGATAGGTAGGAGCAAGCCCATGTAATGCTTTGTAGATTAGCAGTAAAACCTTGAAATCAGCCCTTGCTAACAGGAAGCCAGTGTAGAGAGGCTAGAACTGGAGTAATATAATTCTAGTCAGGATTCTAGCAGCCATGTTTAGCACTAACTGAAGTATATTTAGTGTTTTATCCGAGTAGCCAGAAAGTAGAGCATTACAGTAGTCTAATCTAAAAGTGACAAAAGCATGGATACATTTTTCTGCATAATTTTTGGACAGAAATGTTCATATTTTTGCAATGTTAGAAAGATGGAAAAAAGCTGTCCTTGAAATATTCTTGATATGTTCGTCAAAAGAGATATCAGGGTCCAGAGTAACGGCGAAGTCACAGTTTCATTTGCAATGACTGTGCAACCATCAAGATTAATTGTCAGATCCAACGAGCATCTCTGTTTTGTCCGAGTTTAAAGGTAAAACATTTGCCGCCAATTTTGGGGCTTCACCATGTTTCATCGAAATGTACAGCTGTGTGTTGTCGGCATGGCAGTGAAAGGTAACATTATGTTTCCGAATGACGTCTCCAAGAGGTCAAATATATAGTGAATAGGACAAACCATCCACAGAGACAAACTGATATCTTTCCGACAGATAATATCTAAACCAGGCCAGAACTTGTCCGTGTAGACCAATTTGGGTTTCCAATCTCTCCAAAAGAATGTGGTGATCGATGGTATCAAAAGCAGCACTAAGGTCTAGGAGCACGAGAACAGATGCAGAGCCTCGGTCTGACGCCATTAAAAGGGAATTTACCACCTTCACGAGTGCAGTCTGAGTGCTGTGATGGGGTCTAAAACCAAACTGAAGTGTTTTGTATACATTCTTTGTCTTCAGGAAGGCAGTGAGTTGCTACCCAACAGCTTTTTCCATTTGTTTTGAGAGGAATGCGTGATTCGATATAGGCCGATAGTTTTTTATATTTTCTGGGTCAACGTTTGGCTTTTTCGTTACTTGTCCGTCTTCAACGTTGTGAACATTTCACCCTACTGAGCAGTCAGGTTCAGAAGTTAAACTACTGGAACTACTATGACGTCCCATCAGTCTAGTGAACCGGCATTCCCTGCACCAGCCTACCTACTGTACTGTACAACATCTGGAAAAGAAGTGTAAAATTGCCTTGATATAAAGTGCATGGAGACGTTTCTATGGTTTGTTAATTGAACTCTACCACTCTGCCCGGATCTCTCATCTCCCTGCACTTTAGCTACTTTGCCTGCCATGTGGTTGATTTCTCTAGTAGTTAGTGTACTGTGCCTTCCACATAGGCCTACCGGAGCAGCCTGCCCTGCCCTCCAGCAGCATAGCTACAGTACATGTACTGTATCTAACAGTTAGCATTGTACCTTACTGTATGTGCTGTACTCTGCTGTGCTGTACTCTGCTGTGCCTTCCACATAGGCCTACCGGAGCAGCCTGCCCTGCCCTCCAGCAGAATAGCTACAGTACATGTACTGTATCTAACAGTTAGCATTGTACCTTGCTGTATGTGCTGTACTCTGCTGTGCTGTACTCTGCTGTGCCTTCCACATAGGCCTACTGGAGCAGCCTGCCCTGCCCTCCAGCAGCATAGCTACAGTACATGTACTGTATCTAACAGTTAGCATTGTACCTTGCTGTATGTGCTGTACTCTGCTGTGCTGTACTCTGCTGTGCCTTCCACATAGGCCTACCGGAGCAGCCTGCCCTGCCCTCCAGTAGCTATGCTGCCCTCCAGCAGCATAGCTACAGTACATGTACTGTATCTAACAGTTAGCATTGTACCTAGCATTGTACCTTGCTGTATGTGCTGTACTCTGCTGTGCTGTACTCTGCTGTGCCTTTCAGTACGCCTACAGGAGCGGCCTGCTCTCTCCTGCTAGTCTGCCCTGCAGCTGCCAGTCTGGCTCTGAGTCCTACTTCTGCTTCACTCTTCAGGAATGGAGAATAATAACAAAGGAAATCAATTAAATAACACTAAAGCATTTTGCGGTTGAGGAGAGAGAAAAAAGCAAAACATACCTTGAGAGGTGGCGAGGAAGGGACTGAGGCTTCAGGATATGAATAGGAGTTTGTGAGCATGTGTGTGTGTGTGTCTGTGTGTATGTGTGTAAAGGAGCAGGCTGGGAACGGGGTGCTTGGCCCTCCAGGTGTGTGCCGATGGCTGTCGAGACTTGTGGGGGCTCACTGCGGAGGTGGCTACGTGACAGGAGTAATGACAGGCTGCAGCGAGTGAGGACATGAGTGTGTGTGTTCGCCTGCGGGCGTATGTTGGTCCGGCCCCCGTCAGCACAGACACACACAGAACCACACGGAGAAACACACATACACACATGCACGTACAACAATGTACCATACAGTGTATCAGACTGCACATCCCAGACACTGCAGTCTGTTAGAGGAGTGACAGCAGGAGGAGTCAGCACTCCACCTCTCCTCCTCTCCTCCTCCACTCCACCTCTCATCCTCTCCACCTCTCCTCCTCTCCACCTCTCCTCCTCTCCTCTCCTCCTCTCTACCTCTCCACCTCTCCACCTCTCCTCCTCTCCACCTCTCCTCCTCTCTACCTCTATACCTCTCCACCTCTCCTCCTCTCCTCTTTTCTTACTCTCACCTCTCCACCTCTCCTCCTCTACACCTCTCCTCCTCTCCACCTCTCTTCCTCTCCTCCTCTCCTCCTCTCCACCTCTCCACCTCTCCTCCTCTCCACCTCTCCACCTCTCCTCCTCTCCACCTCCACCTCTCCTCCTCTCCAGCTCTCCTCATCTATTCATTAGGTTACGCAATTGAAAAAGGTGCAGGTAGCCTCGCAGTTAAGAGCATTGGGCGAGTAGCCATGAAGTGCTTTGAAAGGCTGGTCATGGCTCACATCAACAGCATCCTCCCTAGACCCACTCCAATTCGCATACCGCCTCAACAGATCCACAGATGACTCAATCTCAATTGCACTCCACACTGCCCTTTCCCACCTGAACAAAAGGAACACCTATGTGAGAATGCTGTTAATTGACTACAGCTCAGCGTTCAACACCATAGTGCCCACGAAGCTCATCACTAAGCTAGCACCTCCCTCTGCAACTGGATCCTGGACTTGATCCTGACCGTGCTGATCCTCAACACTGGGGCCCCTCAGGGGTGTGTACTTAGTCCCCTCCTGTGCTCCCTGTTCACCCACAACTGGCCAAACATGACTTCAACACCATGATTACGTTTGCTGACGACACAACAGAGGTAGGCCTGATCACCAACAACGATGAGACAGCCTATGGGGAGGAGGTCAGAGACCTGGCAGTGTGATGCCAGGACAACAACCTTTCCCTCAACGTGAGCAAGACAAAGGAGACGATTGTGGACTACAGGAAAAGGTGGGCCAAAAAGGCCCCCATTAACATCGATGGGACTGTAGTGGAGCAGGTCGAGTGTTTCAAGTTCCTTGGTGTCCACATCACCAACAAATTATCATGGTCCAAACATACCAGGACAGTTGTGAAGAGGGCACGACAAGACCTTTTCCCTCTCAGGAGACTGAAAAGATTTGACATGGTTCCTCAGATCCTCATAAAGTTCTACAGTTGCACCATCGAGAGCATCCTGACCGGTTGCATCACTGCCTGGTATGGCAAATGCTTGGCATCTGACCATAAGGCGCTACATGAGGCGCCAGTACATCACTGGGGCCAAGCTTCCTGCCATCCAGGACCTCTATACCAGCAGCTTTGTCAGCAGCTCCAGCCACCCTAGTCATAGACTGTTATTTCTGCTACCGCACGGCAAGCTGTACCGGAGCGAGAAGTTTAACACTAAAATGCTCCTTAACAGTTTCTACCCCAAAGCCGTAAGACTGCTGAACAATTAATCCATTGGCTACCGGAATATTTACATTGCTGCTACCGCCCCCCCCCCCCCCCCCCCCCCCCCGCCCATTTATTTTGTACACTGCTGCTACTCGCTGTTTATTATTGAAGCATAGTCACTTCACCCCTACCTACATGTACAAATGACCTCAACTAACCTGTACCCCCGCACGTTGACTCGGTTCCGGCACCGCCTGTATATAGCCTTGTTATTGTTATTTTATTGTGTTACTTTTTTTAAATCATTTTTACTTTAGTTTATTTGGTAAATATTTTCTCAACTCTTTCTTGAACTGCACTGTTGGTTAAGGGCTTGTATGTAAGCATTTCACAGTAAGGTCTACACTGTTGGTTAAGGGCTTGTATGTAAGCATTTCACGGTAAGGTCTACACTGTTGGTTAAGGGCTTGTATGTAAGCATTTCACGGTAAGGTCTACACTGTTGGTTAAGGCCTTGTATGTAAGCATTTCACGGTAAGGTCTACACTGTTGGTTAAGGGCTTGTATGTAAGCATTTCACGGTAAGGTCTACACTGTTGGTTAAGGCCTTGTATGTAAGCATTTCACGGTAAGGTCTACACTGTTGGTTAAGGCCTTGTATGTAAGCATTTCACGGTAAGGTCTACACTGTTGGTTAAGGCCTTGTATGTAAGCATTTCACGGTAAGGTCTACACTGTTGGTTAAGGCCTTGTATGTAAGCATTTCACGGTAAGGTGACAAAGTTTGATTTGATTTTGACAATGTTACTGAGCAGCTCACATGGTGTAGAAGAGATGTGATTGTCTGTCAGGTAATAAGGAGTCCCGCTAGCTCTATCTGTTACATGTCCGTCTTCAACGTTGTGGACATATTCACCCTACTGAGCAGTCAAGTTCAGAAGTTTTGAACTTGCCTTGAGAGGGTCAAGTGTGACATTTCCGTCACCTGATAATGAATGGTTTAACAAGTTGATGATGAGTAGCTTGAGTAAGTTTTACATTCAGGTTTGACATCTTTGTGTTTCAAAGATGGTGATGTGCCAATTCCTGTATACTTCTGTTGTAATGATATGCTAGTTACACTAAATGTGTACACTAATCCCCTGTTTGATGAGGAGCATATACTTAGCACATTAGAGTACTATTTGAAGAACACAATGATTTGTAGACACAGACAGACAGAGAGACAGACAGACAGGACACACACACACACACACACCGACAATGGTTACTGTACAACAATGCACATTATTATTGTGGCTTCCCGGGAGGCTTCAAAGCTTGAATCACAGGGAAGGGGAACTGTGCGTGTGGTCAGCGGTACTCTCCTTGACACAATACAGGTCTGAGGAGAGCCCTTCTCCAGTGGTGGGGGTTCCACAGTGGGCTCACCACGCCGGCCGCATCCAGCAGCCCTGTTTCCCCATTTCCCTGTTCCTGAGGTGCTCAGAACCACAGTGAATACAGACACACCATTGTCTTCTCTCCCATGTACAGTTGAAGTCGGAAGTTTGCATACACCTTAGCCAAATACATTTAAACCCTGACATTTAATCCTAGTAAAAATTCCCTGTTTTAGGTCAGTTAGGATCTCCACTTTATTTTAAGAATGTGAAATGTCAGAATAATAGTTGAGAGAATGATTTATTTCAGCTTTTATTTCTTTCATCACATTCCCAGTGGGTCAGAAGTTTACATTCACTCAATTAATATTTGGTAGCATTGCCTTTAAATTGTTTAACTTGGGTCAAACATTTCTGGTAGCCTTCCAAAAGCTTCCCACAATAAGTTGGGTGATTTTTGCCCATTCCTCCTGACAGAGCTGGTGTAACTGAATCAGGTTTGTCGGCCTCCTTTCTCGCACACGCTTTTTCAGTTCTACCCACAAATTGTCTATAGGATTGAGGTCAGGGTTTTGTGATGGCCACTCCAATTACTTGACTTTGTTGTCCTTAAGCCATTTTGCCACAACTTTGGAAGTATGCTTGGGGTCATTGTCCATTTGGAAGACCCATTTGCGAACAAGCTTTAACTTCCTGACTGATGTCTTGAGATGTTGGTTCAATATATCCACATATTTTTCTTTCCTCATGATGCCATCTATTTTGTGAAGTGCACCAGTCCCTCCTGCAGCAAAGCACCCCCACAACATGATGCTGCCACCCCCATGCTTCACGGGTTGGGATGGTGTTTTTCGGCTTGAAAGCCTCTCCCTTTTTCCTCCAAACATAACGATGGCCGTTATGGCCAAACAGTTCTATTTTTGTTTCATCAGACCAGAGGACATTTCTCCAAAGAGTACAATCTTTGTCCCCATGTGTAGTTGCAAACTGTAGTCAGGCTTTTTTGGGGCAGTTTTGGAGCAGTGGCTTCTTCCTTGCTTAGCGGCCTTTCAGGTTATGTCGATATAGGACTCGTTTTACTGTGGATATAGATACTTTTGTACCTGTTTCCTCCAGGATCTTTACAAGGTCCTTTGCTGTTGTTCTGGGATTGTTTTGCACTTTTCTCACCAAAATACGTTCATCTCTAGGAGACAGAACGCGTCTCCTTCCTGAGCGGTATGACGGCTGTGTGGTCCCATGGTGTTTATACTTGTGTACTATTGTCTGTACAGATGAACGTGGTACCTTCAGGCATTTGGAAATTGCTCCCATGGATGAACCAGTCTTGTAGAGGTCTACAATTCTTTTTCTGAGGTCTTGGCTGATTTCTTTTGATTTTCCCATGATGTAAAGCAAAAAGGTAGGCCTTGAAATACATCCAC
Organism: Oncorhynchus clarkii lewisi; assembly: GCF_045791955.1. Taxonomy (NCBI): domain Eukaryota; kingdom Metazoa; phylum Chordata; class Actinopteri; order Salmoniformes; family Salmonidae; genus Oncorhynchus; species Oncorhynchus clarkii. The sequence continues at coordinate 86,602,479 of NC_092158.1, forward strand.
AGGTACACCTCCAATTGACTCAAATTATGTCAAGTAGCCTATCAGAAGCTTCTAATGTCATCATTTTCTGGAATTTTCCAATATGTTTAAAGGCACAGTCAACTTAGTGACTGTGTCGTGACAATTATAAGTGAAATAATCTGTCTGTAAACAATTGTTGGAAAAATGACTTGTGTCATGCACAAAGTAGATGTCCTAATCGACTTGCCAAAACTATAGTTTGTTAACAATACATTTGTGGAGGGGTTGAAAAACAAGTTTTAATGACTACAACCTAAGTTTATGTCAACTTCCGACTTCAACTGTAGGACACAGTTGAGACGCATCAGACCCCATTTTGTATATGTGTGTGTGTGTGTGTGCGGCCATCTCCTTGCTATTACTCTCCCCTCACCATCCAATCCTAGTTCACCAATTAGTTAAGTCTACAGACTCAAAATGGAATTGCCAACATCTTTGAAGTTAAGTCAAGTATGAACGGCCCTGCCTTGCAGTACTTAGTGCTACCAGTCATGTGAACCATCCACAGGTGGGTCATCCCATAGTCTGCGGCCAGTAAACTGGGCCATGTCCTGCCGGGCTACAGCTCAGTAGCTTTTGTCACAGAGGATCAGACAACATTGTCATGTGATTTTTGAGTCCTCATGAGATTATTATTTTTTTCTCAATTAGGGTCCAATGTCGCTGTGTGTTCAAAGGAGAGGATAGTTGTGTTTTGTTCCCCTGTTGTTTGGGAGCTCAGGGGTCTTAGGAAAAGTTGAAAGCCATCCCACTGTTGAGAAGAGCAGCTGAACCTCTGGACTTCATCTGGTTTACAGTACAAAGTGGCCACTCAATCTCCCACAATGCAACACCAGGCCTATATGTCTCTCAGTTGGATTTGATATGATCCAGAGGGTATTAAAATGTATGGAGATGTATCAAAGCTCAAAGCCTCATTCCTCTCCGGTCTTGTTGTCATAGCTTTTTGGTCTTCTGTCCATCGTTGTTTTTGGATTACAGAGAGACACTCACCACAGTGGCCTGCGGAGACACCTACACTTCTAGTTGGGATCTTTTTTCTTGGCCTTGGAACAGTGCTTTACTTAGGATGCATTCCTGATTACTGACACACTCCAGTGGGGGGCAGATTAGAGAGGAACTCTGCTGTATGGCCTTCTGGTTCTTCTTCTCAGCTCGGGAGCAACACATGGGGGGTCATCTCCATGACAACGGTGCACCACAACAAAACAGTGGTTTCGCCATCAACCGGTTTGACAGAGAGTTAGTTGGTGGCGCTCCTTGAGTGGCTAAGTGAGGAGGTTTAAGAAATAGGATAACATTGGTTGTCTGAATTAGCTCAAATAGGATGCATATGATAAGTTGTTTTCTTGCTACTCTAAACATGTACCTTTCACTCGCTCAACCGTCAACAGATTGAGTTCTACCCCAGTAGTGCTTGACAATAGGAGATGCTAATGTAACCAACTGGGGATTGAACCTGGGTCTCCTGCGCACCACTATAATCTGTTAGCCCACTGAGCTGAAGCCTGTGCATTAACTCAGGGAAGCTAACGCAAGTCTTTGCATCTCATGCAAGGTAACTCATCATGCAAGTGCAGAACCACTTCCATTACACTATCAATCAATGAATACAATATGTTTATAAAACCCCTTTTAGCCTACATCAGCAGTTGTCACCAAGTGCTTGTACAGAGTGCAACCCTACTTTACAGTCTCTGAGTTGAGGAGTAGCAGTCCGTCCCAGTCCCCATTCTGACTGTCCTGATTACCTGTGTCCGGCCTGCCACATGTGGCCCACTGTGGGTGGCTAAGATGATCAGATAGCTGGGACTGAAGCAGCATTGTGAAGGAGAGGTGGACTGACAGAGGAAAACATTGAGCTTCTCCTGACCAATCAGACAGGAGACCACAAGTTACATTTTGGTAAACCCTTGACTGGCCGCCACTGACATCATATCCTACTGGGGACAAACCCACCACCTTTTGAGTTTTGATCTCTGTGAACAGTTAACCTACTCAGGGGCATCATGCACCCCCAAGCTCTGAGGCGCACAACGTACGTGAGGATGGCTAGAGGTGGTCCAGGGTAAAAGTTTGAAAGGAATGTGAGTCTTATTCAGTAATTGCTTGCTTTTCTAAAGTCTACCAACCTTGCCAGCAGGCGTGCCAGCCTAGATAGTTAGACAAGCTAGCTACTCTAACTTGATTGACAGCCTGAAATGTCTTCTTGGCAGCTAGTTATGTGAGGTTAGGTGATTAGGAACCTATCTGGGCTAAATACAACTTCATAAAGTTGCTAGGTGGCTAGGAGTATTACAGAGAAGAAAATAAATACAAATGCCATTAAACATTTGTCCCTGTGGCCCCTATGGGCATGACGCCTCTAACCCTACTTCTACTACCAATGCTGCTCAGCTGATCTCTATTCTCCTCCTGCTTGTCATCTTTCTCCTGTTGCTCCTCCTCTTCTTCCTCAACCTCCTCATCCGCTTCTTCCTCATCCTCCTTCTCATCCTCTTCTTCCTCATCCTCCTCCACCTCTTCTTCCTCATCCTCCTTCTCCTCCTCTTCTTCATCCTCCTCCTCTTCCTCATCATCATTCTCCTCCTCTTCTTCCTCATCCTCCTCCTCTTCTTCCTCATCCTCCTCCTCTTATTCCTCATCCTCCTTTTCTTCCTCCTCATTCTCCTTTTCTTCCTCCTCATTCTCCTCTTCTTTCTCTTCATCTTTCTCCCCTTCTTCCTCATCCTCCATCTCATCCTCTTCTTCCTCATCCTCCTTCTCATCCTTTTCTTCCTCATCCCCCTCCTCCACCTTTTCTTCCTCATCCTCCTACAGCTCTTCTTCATCATCCTCTTCTTCATCCTCCTCCTCTTCTTCCTCATCCTCCTTCTCCTCTTCTTCCTCATCTTCCTCCTCTTCTTTCTCTTCATCCTCACCCCTCTCTTACTCATCCTCTTTCTCTTCTTCCCCATCCTCCTTTTCCTCCTCTTTTTCCTCCTCTTCTTCTTCCTCATCCTACTCCTCTTATTCATCATCCTCATTCTCCTCTTCTTCTTCATCCTCCTCCTCCTCCTTTTCTTCCCCCTCCTCCTCCTCCACTCTTCTTCCTCACGCTGGCCCTTTTCTAGGTCAAAAGTGATGCAGAGTAGATAGATGGAGCAGAGAGAGAAGAGAGAGAAAGCAAACATGCTGTGATGAAAGAGTTACTGTGGGCCCTGTCCGACGAACTGGGCCGTTCAATCTTCACAGCCTCTTTAGGCTGTTGGTTCAGTCATCACATTCAATTTGGAGGATTCTGGCTGTAAACATCTTTATGCATGCATTTACATCATCATAATCATGTTTAATAATCTCTGAAAAATCAAAACAGAGCATGCTACGGATATATCACCTCTCTTGCATTTATCACCAACCACCAATCATTTTCTAATCATGATCAGCTAGGTCCTGTACCTCCACCATTGTTGGAGTGATGGTTCGAGGTTTCAGTGGGTTGAATTACATGACATGAATTCTATTTGTTCCTGAAGTAAGCTGGCTGTTGGCGAACACCCAGTTCATATTTCTGTCTGGAAACACCCCTGGTTTGATTGACTGCTTCAATTATCAAGTGCGGTTGCAACAACAACATATCATCATTTAGCCACTCTGAGAGGAATTTATGGTAATTCATTGTAACACTACTTTTATTTCTTAGTATTAGCGTGACCTTTTGTGTGTCACGTAGGACAGCCTGGGACACGGGATAGGGACAACTTTAGAGAACTACAGAACTGCATTTAGGCCTACAGTTGAAGTCTGAATTTGAGGCCTGTGTTACTACATCATGTTTCATGATTTTAATGTTTGTCACTCACTCCAAGTGTCTGAAATGCAAGGTTCAATATCATCTGGAGAGCCCATTTAAAGGTGAGCTTCACACAAAACCAATCCGTTGTTTTGGGCATCTGATTTCCATAAGGGGTCACGTTTTTTCACGGTACCTTTTTTTCACAGGACCTCACGGAACCACTTTTTATTTTACAGTAAAAATGGATGACTTTTTAATGTGGCATGAACACCACCTGTCATGATGTTTTTATCTGATTGTCACACAGAAAGTAGGTTACCTTTTCGCATTCGTCCAAAATAATCCCAGCATCCGAGCAGTGCGCTGTGTACCCGCCAACTTCCCTTAAACTCCAGTGGTGTATTGCAATTTTTTTAGGTGTGGGAGTGCAACATTTGTTTTTATGATGTCATAATTTCACAATCATAATTTCTGTCGATACCCAATTGAATATCATTGTACGATAGGCCTATGCATAAAATGCATCCTCCAATTGCAACGTCTGTCTATGCCCACACATATTGTTTCAAGAACATGTTCTATTTTTAATACCCTGAAACACCAAGTTATGGCATACCTTATTTCAAAATAGGCCATCATCACGGTCAATTGTGAAGAATAATTCTTCACATTTAACCGGTGAAACATCCAAACTGCGTTTGCATGCCAATCATTTGATCTCAATCATTTTCATGGGAATATGCATTTAGATCTACTTGAAATACTTTTCTGTGAAGGAATTCGAGCAGATGGTGTTAACTAACTAGTAGCCTTTCTGTTTCAATCAACACATATATCCTGCCTAGTGGCAGTGCGGTTGAGTTTTGGCGCATGAGGATTTTTAAAAACGATATAGCTTCAGATAAGAGATGACTGAGGTGGGTGTTTTTGGTAGGATTTATTAAAGACCTACTATGCTACAGTATATGCTATTATATTTGGTTCTGTTATGTAAAATACGAATGAATCATTATGTGATCTTGCGAGACATTGATTCAGCTTTGATCTAACTTCACTAAACAAGCACCATTGTGATAAGTGATCATCTTCTATTTGTTAGAATAAGACCAGAGGAGGACTACTAGACGAAGGCAACAGAACCTGATGAAGGTTATTTAAAGTCATTTGAGCGCCCGTGGAGTCGGGGTGCTGAAAGAACAGCACCGTACTTAACCAGGGGGTCACATATCCTTCTGGGTTCCACTGAGCAAGAGGGACTGTTATGGACATCATGGCAGACTCATGGTGAATTTGGATCCTAGATCTGTAAAGTACGACACGTTCAGAAACAGTTTCTGTCCTCAAGGCATCTCAGAGGAGACTACAGCACTCCAGAACATAAACTTTATCTGGAACTTAAACCACAATGTTGCTAGTGAATGGTGATAACAGTGGTATGTAGGGCAGCCTAGTTGACCCAGTATTCCTTGTTGTGCCATTAGTGCTGTTAGGACTGCAGTTGGCAGGCAGCTGACACATGTGTGTGTATGTGGGGGGAAACCCAGGGATGTTCTGATATTGTTGAGTAATTTAAAAATACTAAGTTGGGCCTTGGGTCTTACTGGAGTTTACTTCTGAAGTGGTCTGAACCCTTTGCCTCTGACTGTAAACGTGATTGTTTGATCTACTGTTTGGTGTAGTACCTGATCATCCAAGATGCAGGTGACTTGTCACCTGACGTCTGGTGTGAGGTGACGGTTGTGTGCGGTGGTGCCCCTAGCCACCCCTCGCTGCCTCCCCTACCCCAGACCTGTCTGAAAGCGAGAGTGGCAGCAGGCATGATGGGAACAGGGAAGGTGCGGTCGTGTGGGTCTGTTGTGCTCCTATAGTGACAGCCTTCGGTTCCTCCTTCTAGAACACTGCCTCAACCCTCCTCCTCCCACCACCCCTCCTCCTCTGTCCCCCCACCACCCACCAACTTACTCTCCCAGAACCTTGCTGTCTGACTTCCTGTCTGTTGGAGGTCTACCACTTCTTCAGTGTGTGCTTCAGTAATTGATAGGCCTGAGATAATAGACAACCTCCCTAATAGACAACCTCCCTAATAGACAACCTCACTAATAGACACCCTCACTAATAGACACCCTCACTAATAGACAACCTCACTAATAGACACCCTCACTAATAGACAACTTCACTAATAGACAACTTCACTAATAGACACCCTCACTAATAGACAACCTCACCAAGAGACAACCTCACTAATAGACAACTTCACTAATAGACACCCTCACTAATAGACAACCTCACTAAGAGACAACTTCACTAATAGACAACCTCACTAATAGACAACCTCACTAAGAGACAACCTCACTAAGAGACACCCTCACTAATAGACACCCTCACTAATAGACAATTTCACTAATAGACACCCTCACTAATAGACAACCTCACTAATAGACAACCTCACTAATAGACAACTTCACTAATAGACAACTTCACTAATAGACAACTTCACTAATAGACAACTTCACTAATAGACAACCTCACTAATAGACACCCTCACTAATAGACAACTTCACTAATAGACACCCTCACTAATAGACACCCTCACTAATAGACAACCTCACTAATAGACACCCTCACTAATAGACGACTTCACTAATAGACAACCTCACTAATAGACAACCTCACTAATAGACAACCTCACTAAGAGACACCCTCACTAATAGACACCCTCACTAATAGACAACTTCACTAATAGACAACTTCACTAATAGACAACTTCACTAAGAGACAATCTCACAAAGATAAAACTTTGATAATAGACAATCTCACGAAGATAAAACTTTGATAATAGACAACCTCAATAAGAGACTACCTCACTGAGAGACAACCTCACTAAGAGACAACCTCACTGAGAGACAACCTCACTAATCGACAACCTCACTAATAGACACCCTCACTAATAGACAACCTCACTGAGAGACAACCTCACTAATAGACAACCTCACTAATAGACAACCTCACTAATCGACAACCTCACTAAGAGACAACCTCACTAATATACACCCTCACTAATAGACAACCTCACTGAGAGACAACCTCACTAATAGACAACCTCACTAATAGACAACCTCACTAATCGACAACCTCACTAAGAGACAACCTCACTAATAGACACCCTCACTAATAGACAACCTCAATAAGAGACTACCTCACTGAGAGACAACCTCACTGAGAGACAACCTCACTAATCGACAACCTCACTAATAGACAACCTCACTAATAGACAACCTCACTAATAGACAACCTCACTAATAGACAACCTCACTAATAGACAACCTCACTAATAGACAATCTTGCTCACTCAGATACTTAAAAATATATATATTTCAAAACCAAATTTGATCAAACAGCCAATCAAAAGAAAGCAGACACATTGACAATGTAATCTGAGAGTGAGAGAGACGGTGGGCAGCAGGCCTAAAATAGAACAGAAATAGTAAAGGAAAAATAACTGGAATGTCTTCCTGATGGCTGAGACTGTTGCTGCATTCTCTATGGCACCATGTTGTATATATAGTGCACTACTTTAGACCAGGTTCCATATAGCTCTGGTCAAAATTAGTGCACTATATAGGGAATAGGGTGCCATTTGGGACATAGCATTAGTGATGTGATTTGGAGGGAACCGGACTGAGCCTGTTTTGGCAGCATCTCTTTGTTGACATTGTCAGGTTCTCATGCTTATTAGGTTCCCATTGACGAGATGACTCAATGATGGTATGGCCCTGCACAATTCCATACACTGGCATTGTGTCATTGTGGAATTATTGCCTACTCACTTCGCTGACGTGCTTATTCTGGAGCATGTAGCAAGGCTCACACTCACAGGGCCTTGCCTGTCAAACAGCTCACACGGGTTCTGGCATTTTGTAATGTGTTAAAGAGCTAGGCTATCCATGCATGTCAGTTGTGATAGTGGTTGCACAGAATCTTAATGTCCATTTTTTTCCATAACAGGGATGTTTTCCGATTGTGATTGGTCACAGGTTGACAGGTTCTGCAATGTTTTACTGGAATTCCCATGAGGAAATAGCATTTCTTAGTACCAAGATTAATTTTCGGTCTTAAATGGCTGCTTTGTTCTTTCCTGTTGTGCTGCTACGTGATTGGTGTATCTTATGCCTCGTCACCCTGAAGAGGAAGTTGTGTTTTTTCTGCTTGCTCATCCTTGCGTGAGAACTTGAATTGAGGTGAGGTCAGCCTCTTCGGAAGCAGAAACTCACCTTATACCATGAAGAGTGCTGTTTATCTGACCGAGGCCTGACAGGACAGAGTGCTGTTTATCTGACCGAGGCCTGACAGGACAGAGTGCTGTTTATCTGACCGAGGCCTGACAGGACAGAGTGCTGTTTATCTGACCGAGGCCTGACAGGACAGAGTGCTGTTTATCTGACCGAGGCCTGACAGGACAGAGTGCTGTTTATCTGACCGAGGCCTGACAGGACAGAGTGCTGTTTATCTGACCGAGGCCTGACAGGACAGAGTGCTGTTTATCTGACCAAGGCCTGACAGGACAGACAGGACAGAGTGCTGTTTATATGACCAAGGCCTGACAGGACAGAGTGCTGTTTATCTGACCAAGGCCTGACAGGACAGAGTTCTGTTTATCTGACCAAGGCCTGACAGGACAGAGTGCTGTTTATATGACCAAGGCCTGACAGGACAGAGTTCTGTTTATCTGACCAAGGCCTGACAGGACAGAGTGCTGTTTATCTGACCGAGGCCTGACAGGACAGAGTGCTGTTTATATGACCAAGGCCTGACAGGACAGAGTGCTGTTTATATGACCAAGGCCTGACAGGACAGAGTGCTGTTTATTTGACCAAGGCCTGACAGGACAGAGTGCTGTTTATATGACCAAGGCCTGACAGGACAGAGTGCTGTTTATATGACCAAGGCCTGACAGGACAGAGTGCTGTTTATATGACCAAGGCCTGACAGGACAGAGTGCTGTTTATATGACCAAGGCCTGACAGGACAGAGTGCTGTTTATATGACCAAGGCCTGACAGGACAGAGTGCTGTTTATTTGACCAAGGCCTGACAGGACAGAGTGCTGTTTATATGACCGAGGCCTGACAGGACAGAGTGCTGTTTATATGACTGAGGCCTGACAGGACAGAGTGCTGTTTATATGACCAAGGCCTGACAGGACAGAGTGCTGTTTATATGACCAAGGCCTGACAGGACAGAGTGCTGTTTATCTGACCAAGGCCTGACAGGACAGAGTGCTGTTTATATGACCAAGGCCTGACAGGACAGAGTGCTGTTTATCTGACCAAGGCCTGACAGGACAGACAGGACAGAGTGCTGTTTATCTGACCAAGGCCTGACAGGACAGAGTGCTGTTTATATGACCAAGGCCTGACAGGACAGAGTGCAGTTTATTTGACCAAGGCCTGACAGGACAGAGTGCTGTTTACCTGACCAAGGCCTGACAGGACAGAGTGCTGTTTATATGACCAAGGCCTGACAGGACAGAGTGCTGTTTATATGACCAAGGCCTGACAGGACAGAGTGCTGTTTATTTGACCAAGGCCTGACAGTAAAATATCACTAAACCAAATTGACCCAGAACCCTGAACACGTGAAAACGTATTTTATTCCTTCCCTGTTGTTGTTGGAGTGGGAGAGCAGTTTTTTAAATAAATACTATAGAGAGACGATCACTGCCTTGGTATTATTCACCCTGTCATCTCTGGTTCCTCTGGTGTTCTATGGAATCACATTTAAATCTCTCTCCTTCTCCCTCTCTCCCTCACTCTCACTCTCTTTCTCACTTAATCTCTCTCTATCCCTTTCTCTCTCACTATCTCTTTCTCACTTTATCTCTCTCTATCCCCTTTTCTCTCTCTCTCTCTCTCTCTCTCTCTCTCTCTCTCTCTCTCTCTCTCTTTCTCTCTCTCTCTCTCTCTCTCTCTCTCTCTCTCTCTCTCTCTCTCTCTCTCATACCCTTCTAAATCACTTGAATGCACTGCTGAAGCGCTTTTCACCCAGGCAGGCACACATTTTATGGCATCATTTGGGCCTGCACACACCGAGAGAATCAGCCCCCTTTCTCTGGCTAAAAGGTTTGTGAACTGGAGTGACAACAAAAGCTTGGCCCACTGAAGCGCATCTCGACCTCGCTGGGCTGAGTAGAGAGGCCCCCTTTCATGCTTGTTTATATGAGCACCCCCTCTTCTCCAACACATACATATCACATTGGATCGTACCACTACCTTCTGTGGTGGTTTGGGAGGGGGTGCTAATAGCTTTATTAAGGATAAAAGACAGACACTTGCTAGTATAATAACTAGTTTATCTGAACGTTGAATGATAACTTTATAGCAGATCAGGCAGGGATAGGGGGCCTAGATCCCATCAATCAGTCAGTTGAAGTTTCCATTGTCTCTGGCTCGTCAGTCATCAAGGCAGAATTCATCAAGACATTTATGGAGAGTGTGTATAACACCTTGGCCGTGGCTGTGTGTCGTAGGTCCACTTAGCAGCACATGAAGCAGCACATCATCAAACAGTGGTGTAAAGTACTTCAGGAAAAATTCTTGAAAGTACTACTTAAGTAGGTTTTGGGGGTATCCGTACTTGACTTGACTATTTATATTTTTGACAACTTTTCCTCCACTACATTCCTAAAGAAAGGTATGTACTTTTTACTCCATACATTTTCTCTGACACCCAAGAGTACTTGTTACATTTTGAGTGCTTAGCAGGACAGGAAAATTGCCTAATTCACACACTTATCAAGAGAACATCCCTGGTCATCCATACTGCCTCTGATCTGGCGGACTCACTAAACACATGTGCTTTGAGTGTTGTAGTGTGCCCCGGCTATCTATAAATAAAAAATAAATAAACTCATTCTGTCTGGTTTTCTTAATATAAGGAATGTGAAATGATTTGTACTTTTACTTAGTATCAAAAGTCTAAGTATATTTAAAACCAAATAGTTTTCTACTTTTACTCAAGTACTATTTTACTGGGTGACTTTAAGGTATCTTTACTTTTACTCAAGTATGACAATTAGAGGTCGACCGATTTATGATTTTTCAACACCGGTACCGATTATTGGAGGACCAAAAAAAGTCGATACCGATTAATCGGCCGATTTATTTTTATTTATTTGTAATAATGACAATTACAACAATACTGAATGAACACTTATTTTAACTTAATATAATACAATAAATAAAATCATTTTAGCCTCAAATAAATAATAATGGTTTAAAACAAAATGTTGGAGAAGAAAGTAAAAGTGCAATATGTGCCATGTAAAATATGTGCCATGTAAGAAAGCTAACGTTTAAGAACATGAGAACATATGAAAGCTGGTGGTTCCTTTTAACATGAGTCTTCAATATTCCCAGGTAAGAAGTTTTAGGTTGTAGTTATTATAGGAATTATAGGACTATTTCCCTCTATACCATTTGTATTTCATTAACTTTTGACTATTGGATGTTCTTATAGGCACTTTAGTATTGCCAGTCTAACAGTATAGCTTCCGTCCCTCCCCTCGCTCCTACCTGGGCTCGAACCAGGAACACAACGACAACAGCCACCCTCGAAGCAGCGTTACCCATGCAGAGCAAGGGAAACAACCACTCCAAGTCTCAGAGCGAGTGACGTTTGAAACACTATTAGCGCTCACCCCGCTAACTAGCTAGCCATTTCACATCGGTTACACCAGCCTAATCTCGGGAGTTGATAGACTTGAAGTCACAAACAGCTGCTGGCAAATGCACAAAAGTGCTGTTTGAATGAATGCTTACGAGCCTGCTGGTGCCTACCATCGCTCAGTCAGACTGCCCTATCAAATCATAGACTTAATTATAACATGATAACACACAGAAATACGAGCCTTAGGCCATTAATATGGTCAAATCCGGAATCATCTCAAAAATCTCATCTCTATCATCTCAAAAACAATATGTTTATTCTTTCAGTGAAATACGGAACCGTTCCGTATTTAATCTAACGGGTGGCATCCATCAGTCTAAATATTCCTGTTACATTGAACAATCTTCAATGTTATGTCATAATTACGTAAAATTCTGGCAAATTAGGCGGCCCAAACTGTTGCATATACACTGACTCTGCGTACAATGAACGGAAGAGAAGTGACACAATTTCACCTGGTTAACATTGCCTGCTTACCTGGATTTCTTTTAAGTAAATATGCAGGTTTAAAAATAGATACTTCTGTGTATTGATTTCAAGAAAGGCATTGGTGTTTATGGTTAGGTACACATTGGAGCAATGATACGCACCGCATCGATTATATGCAGCGCAGGACACTCTAGATAAACTAGTAATATCATCAACCATGTGTAGTTAACTAGTGATTGATTGATTGATTGTTTTTTATAAGATAAGTTTAACTAGCTAGCAACTTACCTTGGCTTACTGCATTCGCGTAACAGGCAGTCTCCTCGTAGAGTGCAATGTAATCAGGTGGTTAGAGCGTTGGACTAGTTAACTAAGGTTGCAAGATTGAATCCCCGAGCTGACAAGGTAAAAATCTGTCGTTCTTCCCCTGAACGAGGCAGTTGACCCACCGTTCCTAGGCCGTCATTGAAAATAAGAATGTGTTCTTAACTGTCTTGCTTAGTTACATAAAGATTAAATAAAGGTGTAAAAAAATCGGCCCTAATTAATCGGTCGACCTCTAATGACAATTGAGTACTTTTTCCACAACTAGCATCAAGGAACTGGCAGTGATTATGGGGTAGGTAGGGTTTACTGGTGGAGGGGTGATTATGGGGTAGGTAGGGTTTACTAGTGGAGGGGTGATTATGGGGTAGGTAGGGTTTACTGGTGGAGGGGTGATTATGGGGTAGGTAGGGTTTACTAGTGGAGGGGTGATTATGGGTTAGGTAGGGTTTACTAGTGGAGGGGTGATTATGGGGTAGGTAGGGTTTACAGGTGGAGGAGTGATTATGGGGTAGGTAGGGTTTACTAGTGGAGGGGTGATTATGGGGTAGGTAGGGTTTACTAGTGGAGGGGTGATTATGGGGTAGGTGGGGTTCACTAGTGGAGGGGTGATTATGGGGTAGGTGGGGTTTACTAGTGGAGGGGTGATTATGGGGTAGGTGGGGTTCACTAGTGGAGGGGTGATTATGGGGTAGGCAGGGTTTACTAGTATAGGGTTGATTATGGGGTAGGTAGGGTTTACTAGTATAGGGTTGATTACGGGGTAGGTAGGGTTTACTGGTGGAGGGGTGATTATGTGCATGTGCACACGTGAAAACACCAATCCTCACTGACAGACACAGGGTCACAGACAGCGTCAAACATGACATTCTCTTCCTCAAACCCTCTTCCGTTTTGTCTCGTTACTCTCCTGCCCCCGTGGTGGTTCTGCAGGTAATGTTTGATGGACAGGTGGAATGCAGAGCAACTGAGCTTGCAATGTATTTGGTTTTGGCAATCTGTTCTTTGGGTTCTTAAACAAACAGAGTGGTGCTATGTTCTGTTTTTACTGCTTTCACTTGTCCCTGTTCAACCTGTCAAACAGCAGGTCCCCCGGAGTACACTGGGCAGAGCAAACAACAAACATGGCTCTAATACTTTACTGCACTGACCTCCAGTTAAGGAGAGGAAACACAGATAGTTAAGCCATGCAATGTGAAGAGGCTGTATTAAAACCATGTTTTCATTAAAGTTATGCATTGAATTTACAGTATTGGGTTGGTTGTTTAAACAAGGAGGTAAAGCAAAGAAAACCGTAGACTTCCTGAATGAATGTCTTGATATAGCCTAATATACTGTCAAACCGTTGTGTGGCTGTTACAAGTTAAGTGGGCGTGGATCTTACTTTTAGAGACGTTTTTAGAAACGTTTACAAATGTGTGGCTACTTTGATTGCTCACACATTGCTGGTAGTAGTAGTGGTGGTAGTAGTAGTAGTAGTAGTAGTAGTGGTAGTAGTAGTATTATCAGTAGTGGTAGTAATAGTAGTATCAGTAGTGGTAGTAGTAGTATTGGCAGTAGTAGTGGTACTAGTAGTATTACTGGTAGTAGTAGTAGTGGTGGTAGTAGTAGTATTGGCAGTAGTAGTGGTGGTAGTAGTAGTGGTGGTAGTAGTATTAGCAGTAGTAGTGGTAGTAGTGGTAGTAGTAGTAATAGTAGTAGTGGTAGTAGTAGTATTAACAATAGTAGTGGTATTGCTGGTAGTAGTAGTATTACTGGTAGTAGTAGTAGTAGTATTACTGGTTGTAGTAGTAGTAGTATTACTGGTGGTAGTAGTAGTAGTAGTAGTAGTATTACTGGTGGTGGTAGTAGTAGTAGTAGTAGTAGTAGTATTACTGGTGGTGGTAGTAGTAGTATTACTGGTGGTAGTAGTAGTAGTAGTAGTATTACTGGTGGTAGTAGTAGTAGTAGTAGTAGTATTACTGGTGGTTGTAGTAGTAGTAGTAGTAGTAGTAGTAGTAGTAGTAGTAGTATTACTGGTGGTGGTAGTAGTAGTAGTAGTAGTAGTAGTAGTAGTAGTAGTAGTAGTATTACTGGTAGTAGTAGTAGTAGTGGTAGTATTTGATTGAATTGAGCCCTTACTCTAATTCAGTTCTTTCAAATATATATTTTGTCATTTTGAAAAAGGTCACATTTTCTTTTTGCTTTAGTTAATACCAAGAACCAATTCCAGGTCTTATCCCAGCTGGATCAAGTGCTACTTTAAGTGCATGGGTCACATGCAATGGAAAACATGGATAAAAACGTTGGGAACGTCTAAAAAGCTCATCAAAATATGGATTTCCAACTTGCTACTAACTTCCAGAATACATGTTGCAACACCACCATGTCCAGTTTTATAACTGGAATAATGGAATAATGGAATAATGGAATAATAGAAGAGAGGAAAAAGTCAAAGTGACTGTGTTGTGTTCATGGTTGGGTTTATGTGTCGGCCTTCAGCTGGTTTAAGTCTTTACTGTAGTACAATGCATTGTGCCTCCTGCCTTGTTGTCCTTTGTTGAAATGCCACAGAATATATGGTTATTCAGGCCTGTATACTACACTTTCATCCAATGGGTTTATATTGTTTTAAATCAGCCTCTATAATGTTCAAAGCATTCATTTGAGGTTGTGGAACATAGTGGTTTTACCTGAGGAAGGGACAGAGAGACACACACACACAAAGACAGACAGTTTATATGGTTCTAAGTGAAGTATGTGCTACTTTCTACACCAGTGCTGTTGTGGGTCACAGGCTTATCATTGGCCAGCCCATCTCTTTGCAGTAGTGGCTGGTCTACCTTACCGTATCTCTCCTCTGCTGTTGTTGTTTCAGAATTACCCAACACATCATTCAGGCAAACATTTTACTGTCCTTCATTATACTGACTCACTATGGGAAAATGGCTTCAAATCAAATGTATTTATAAAGCCCTTCGTACATCAGCTGATATCTCAAAGTGCTGTACAGAAACCCAGCCTAACACCCCAACCCAGCCTAACACCCCAAACACCCCAAACAGCAAGCAATGTTCCTAGGCCGTCATTGAAAATAAGAATTTGTTCTTAACTGACTTGCCTAGTAAAATAAAGGTAAAATAAAATAAAAATGCAGGTGTAGAAGCACGGTGGCTAGGAAAAACTCCCTAGAAAGGCCAAAACCTAGGAAAAAACCTAGAGAGGAACCAGGCTATGTGGGGTGGCCAGTCCTCTTCTGGCTGTGCCGGGTGGAGATTATAATAGAACATGGCCAAGATGTTCAAATGTTCATAAATGACCAGCATGGTCAAATAATAATAATCACAGAAGTTGTCGAGGGTGCAGCAAGTCCGCACATCAGGAGTAAATGTCAGTTGGCTTTTCATAGCTGATCATTAAGAGTATCTCTACCACTCCTGCTGTCTCTAGAGAGTTGAAATGTCTGGGACAGGTAGCACGTCCGGTGAACAGGTCAGGATTCCATAGCCACAGGCAGAATAGTTGAAACTGAAGCAGCAGCACGGCCAGGTGGACTGGGGACAGAAAGGAGTCCTCATGCCAGGTAGTCCTGAGGCATGGTCCTAGGGCTCAGGTCCTCAGAGAGAGAGAAATAAAGAGAGAAAGAGAGAATTAGAGAGAGCATACTTAAATTCACACAGGACACCGGATAAGACAGGAGAAGTACTCCAGATATTACAAACTGACCTGACACAAACTACTGCAGCATAAATACTGGAGGCTGAGACAGGAGGGGTCAGGAGACACTGTGGCCCCTTCCATGCCCCCTCCCAGTCAGGGCCAAACAGGGAGGATAAAATCCCACCCACTTTGCCTAAGCACAACCCCCACACCACTAGAGGGATATCTTCAACCCCCAACTTACCATCCTGAGACAAGGCCGAGTATAGCTCACAAAGATCTCCGCCACGGCACAACCCAAGGGGGGGGCGCCAACCCAGACAGGAAGATCATATCAGTGACTCAACCCACTCAAGTGACGCACCCCTACTTGGGACGGCATGAAAGAGCACCAGTAAGCCAGTAACTCAGCCCCTGTAATAGGGTTGGAGACAAAGAATCCCAGTGGAAAGAGGGGAACCTGCCAGGCAGAGACAGAAAGGGCGATATTTATGGCAGGACCAAATCAGAGAGATATGTAGGAGCAAGCCCATGTAATGCTTTGTAGGTTAGCAGTAAAACCTTGAAATCAGCCCTTGCCTTGACAGGGAGCCAGTGTAGGGAGGCTAGCACTGGAGTAATATGATCAAATTTTGGGGTTCTAGTCAGGATTCTAGCAGCCGTATTTAGCACTAACTGAAGTTTATTTAGTGCTTTATCCGGGTTGCCGGAAAGTAGAGCATTGCAGTAGTCTAACCTAGAAGTAACAAAAGCATGGATTAATTTTTCTGCATCATTTTTGGAGAGAAAGTTTCAGATTTTTGCAATGTTACGTAGATGGAAAAAAGCTGTCCTTGAAACAGTCTTGATATGTTCGTCAAAAGAGAGATCAGGATCCAGAGTAACGCCGAGGTTCTTCACAGTTTTAACCTCTTGGAACTCCCCATACCGGATCCGGTATCAGGAATACAGACTCAAGCTCATTACCATAACGCAACGTTAACTATTCATGAAAATCGCAAATGAAATGAAATAAATATGCCATCTCGCAAGCTTAGCCTTTTGTAAACAAAACTGTCATCTCAGATTTTCAAAATATGCTTCTCAACCATAGGAAAACAATAATTTGTGTAACAGTAGCTAGCAAACAAAGGATTTAGCGTTAGCATTAGCGTTAGCATCCAGCACGCAACATTTCAACAAAAACATAAAAGCCTTCAAATAAAATCATTTACCTTTGAAGAACTTCTGATGTTTTCAATGAGGATACTCTCAGTTGGATAGCAGATGCTCAGTTTTTCCAAAAAGATTCTTTGTGTATTAGAAATAGCTCCGTTTTATACATCACATTTGGCTACCAAAAAAAAACCGAAAATTCAGTCCTCAAAACGCGAACTTTTTTCCAAATTAACTCCATAATATCGACTGAAAACATGGCAAACGCTGTTTAGAATCAATCATCAAGGTGTTTTTCACATATCTCTTCATTGATACATCGTTCTTGGACACATGCTTTCTCCCCTGAATCAAATGGTAAAGTGGAAGCAGCTGGCAATTGCGCACCGAATTCGACGCAGGACACCAGGCGGACACTTGGAAAATGTAGTCTCTTATGGTCAATCTTCCAATGATATGCCTACAAATACGTCACAATGCTGCTAAGACCTTGGGCGAACGACAGAAAGTGTAGGCTCATTCCTTGCGCAATCACAGCCATATAAGGAGACAATGGAAAACAGAGCTTCAGAAATTCTGCTAATTCCTGGGTGATGCATCATCTTGGTTTCGCCTGTAGAATGAGTTCTGGGGTACTTACAGACAAAATCTTTGCAGATTCTGAAACTTCAGAGTGTTTTCTTTCCAAAACGGTCAAGAATATGCATAGTCGAGCATCTTTTCGTGACAAAATATCGCGCTTAAAACGGGAACGTTTTTTATCCAAAAATGAAATAGCGCCCCCAGAGATCCAACAGGTTAAGTGAGACGACTGTACAACCATCCAGATTATGGTTTGTTCTCTTTATTTCTTGGGACCTTTAACAAGCATCTCTGTTTTGTCCGAGTTTAAAAGTAGAACGTTTGCAGCCATCCACTTCCTTATGTCTGAAACACAGACTTCTAGCGAGGGCAATTTTGGGGCTTCACCATGTTTCATTGAAATGTACAGCTGTGTGTCATCCGCATAGCAGTGAAAGTTAACATTATGTTTTCGAATGACATCCCCAATAGGTAAAATATATAGTGAAAACAATAGTGGTCCTGAAACGGAACCTTGAGGAACACCGAAATGTACAGTTGATTTGTCAGAGGACAAACCATTCACAGAGACAAACTGATATCTTTCTGACAGATAAGATCAGACCTGAACTTGTCCGTGTAGACCAATTTGGGTTTCCAATCTCTCCAAAAGAATGTGGTGATCGATGGTATCAAAAGCAGCACTAAGGTCTAAGAGCACGAGGACAGATGCAGAGCCTCGGTCTGATGCCATTAAAAGGTAATTTACCACCTTCACAAGTACAGTGTCAGTGCTATGATGGGGTCTAAAACCAGACTGAAGCATTTCGTATACATTGTTTGTCTTCAGGAGGGCAGTGGGTTGCTGCACAACAGCCTTTTCAATTTTTGTTGAGCAGAATGGAAGATTCGATATAGGCCGATAGTTTTTAATATTTTCTGGGTCAAGGTTAGGATTTTTCAAGAAAGGCTTTATTACTGCCACTTTTAGTGAGTTTGGTACACATCCGGTGGATAGAGAGCCGTTTATTATGTTCAACATAGGAGGGCCAAGCACTGGAAGCAGCTCTTTCAGTAGTTTAGTTGGAATAGGGTCCAGTTTGCAGCTTGAAGGTTTAGAGGCCATGATTATTTTCATCAATGTGTCAAAAGATATAGTACTAAAACACTTGAGCGTCTCTCTTGATCCTAGGTCCTGGCAGAGTTGTGCAGACTCAGGACAACTGAGTTTTGAAGGAATACGCAGATTTATAGAGGAGTCCGTAAATTGCTTTCTAATAATCATGATATTTTCCTCAAAGATGGAGGGTGGAGGGACAGAGAGATGCAGGGTGGAGGGACAGAGAGATGCAGGGTGGAGGGTAGAGAGACAGAGATTTTCAGGGTGGAGGGTAGAGGGACAGGGAGATGCAGGGTGGAGGGTAGAGGGACAGAGAGATGCAGGGTGGAGGGTAGAGGGACAGGGAGATGCAGTGTGGAGGGTAGAGGGACAGAGAGATGCAGGGTATGAAGGGTGGAGGGTACAGGGACAGAGATGCAGGGTGGAGTGTAGAGGGACAGCGAGATGATGGGTGGAGTGTAGAGGGATGGAGAGATGCAGGGTATGAAGGGTGGAGGGTACAGGGACAGAGAAATGCAGGGTGGAGGGACAGAGAGATGCAGGGTGGAGTGTAGAGGGATAGAGAGATGCAGGGTATGAAGGGTGGAGGGTATAGGGACAGAGAGATGCAGGGTGGAGTGTAGAGGGACAGAGAGATGCAGGGTAGAGGGAGATGGAGGGTAGAGGGACAGAGAGGTGGAGGGTACTGTGACAGGGAGATGCAGGGTGGAGGGTAGAGGGACAGGGAGATGCAGGATGGAGTGTGGAGGGACAGGGAGATGGAGTGTAGAGGGAGATGGAGGGTAGAGGGACAGAGAGATGCAGGGTGGAGGGTAATGGGACAGGGAGATGCAGGGTGGAGGGTACTTGGACAGGGAGATGCAGGGTGGAGGGTAGAGGGACAGAGAGATGCAGGGTGGAGGGTAGAGGGACAGGGAGATGCAGGGTGGAGGGTAGAGGGACAGGGAGATGCTGGGTGGAGGGTACTGGGACAGGGAGATGCAGGGTGGAGGGTAGAGGGACAGAGAGATGCAGGGTGGAGGGTAGAGGGACAGGGAGATGCAGGGTGAAGGGTAGAGGGACAGGGAGATGCAGGGTGGAGGGTAGAGGGACAGGGAGATGCAGGGTGGAGGGTAGAGGGGCAGGGAGATGCAGGGTGGAGGGTAGAGGGACAGAGATGCAGGGTGGAGGGTAGAGGGACATGGAGATGCAGGGTGGAGGGTAGAGGGACAGGGAGATGCAGGGTGGAGGGTAGAGGGACAGGGAGATGCAGGGTATGAAGGGTGGAGGGTACAGGGACAGAGAGATGCAGGGTGGAGTGTAGAGGGACAGAGATGCAGGGTGGAGGGTACAGGGACAGAGAGATGCAGGGTGGAGTGTAGAGGGACAGAGAGGTGCAGGGTAGAGGGAGATGGAGGGTAGAGGGACAGAGAGGTGGAGGGTACTGTGACAGGGAGATGCAGGGTGGAGAGTAGAGGGACAGAGAGATGCAGGGTAGAGGGACGGGGAGATGCAGGGTGGAGGGTAGAGGGACAGGGAGATGGAGGGTAGAGGGACAGAGAGATGCAGGGTGGAGGGTACTGGGACAGGGACATGCAGGGTGGAGGGTAGAGGGACAGAGAGATGCAGGGTGGAGGGTAGAGGCACAGGGAGATGCAGGGTGGAGGGTAGAGGGACAGAGAGATGCAGGGTGGAGGGTAGAGGGACAGGGAGATGCAGGGTGGAGGGTAGAGGCACAGGGAGATGCAGGGTGGAGGGTAGAGGGACAGAGAGATGCAGGGTGGAGGGTAGAGGGACAGAGAGATGCAGGGTATGAAGGGCAGAGGGTGGAGGGTAGAGGGACAGGGAGATGCAGGGTGGAGGGTAGAGGGACAGGGAGATGCAGGGTGGAGGGTAGAGGGACAGGGACAGGGAGATGCAGGGTATGAAGGGTGGAGGGTACAGGAACACAGAGATGGAGGGTAGAGGGACAGGGAGATGCAGGGTGGAGGGTAGAGGGACAAGGAGATGCAGGGTATGAAGGGTGGAGGGTACTGCTCTAGAGGGTGCTGTTCACTGAAGAAACATGTTATCATTCTCTCTCAACTCCACCCTCTCTCTTCTCTCAAATTGGGGATATCGTTGGCATTTCTCCTCTGTCGCCATGTGGTTACCTGTCCTGTCGGCGGTCTCCCACCCATCCGTGACGGTTTCTTCGGGGTGTAATGCCTGACATCATCTGTGTTTATCAGTCTGTTTTAGTTACAGTAAAGGATAGGTTCCTGCTTTAGACGAGAGCTTAGAGTTGGTTAGGACTGTTTCCCCATTACCTCCTCAGCCTGCCACACGCAGACAGGGAGAAGGATAGACAAGAACAGATACATACACACACACACACACACACACACACACACACACACACACACACACACACACACACACACACACACACACACACACACACAGGGAGAAGGATAGACAAGAACAGATACACACACACACACACACACACACACACAGACAGGGAGAAGGATAGACAAGAACAGATACACACACACACACACACACAGACACACACACACACACACACACACACAGCAGTTAGAGTGTTGGGCCAGAAACCGGAAGGTTACCAGTTTGAATCCCTGAGCCGACTGTCCTTTCGCAGTGTACTGAACCCTAACTGGCTGATCCCAGGCTGTGACCCCTCTCTCCTAGGTGTCTCCGGG
This sequence comes from Oncorhynchus clarkii lewisi, assembly GCF_045791955.1. Lineage (NCBI taxonomy): Eukaryota > Metazoa > Chordata > Actinopteri > Salmoniformes > Salmonidae > Oncorhynchus > Oncorhynchus clarkii. The sequence goes on from NC_092158.1 coordinate 86,623,914, forward strand.
GGACTGGGATATGCAAAAAACACATTTCCTTTTCACCACACACTTGTACAGGTAACACACCTGAACATGTGTAAACGGGACAAATATAAGCACCCCCTCTTTGACACATGATTTCAGCATTGACTATTGTTGCTCCCATTACATGTCAGAAACACTTGATTTGTGTATGCCAACACCAGGTTTTTCCTGTTGGAAAAATAACATTGTGAATGCTGGTTTGACCCATAATATATCCTCAACTCTTTAAGTTAGAATGACAGTCTGAAGGGCCTTATTTTTCACTGAAACAGTGATTTGGATTGGGGTCTGGAATGTGGAGCCATTAGGTATGGACGTGATATTGGCTCTACTTCCTGATATACTGAGAGTATCTGAGGAGAGATGTTATATGGTGAGTATTTCGTCACAAGTGACGCAGACCGGACCACTGAGGTCACCAATGGGGAGGAGAAAGCCTTCTCCCAGGCCAGTCTCTCAACGCGCTTTTCATTTGAGGAGATATTCTAAATATAGAACCCTGGCTCTGGCCAAATGGTTTGCCCCAAACTCGTCGAAACAGAGAAGTGACTCTCCACATTTGGTATTTTTATTGTAAAAAGTGTGTGTTTGTGAGAGCCAGTGGAGTCTCTCTCTCTCTCTCCCTCTTTCTCTCTCTCTCTCCCTCTGCCTCCCTCTCTCTCTGCCTCTCTCTCTCTCTCTCTCTCTCTCTCTCTCTCTCTCTGCCTCCCTCTCTCTCTGCCTCTCTCTCTTTCTCTCTGCCTCCCTCTCTCTCTCTGCCTCCCTCTCTCTCTGCCTCTTTCTCTCTCTCTCTCTCTCTCTGCCTCTCTGCCTCCCTCTCTCTCTCTCTGCCTCCTTCTCTCTCTCTCTGCCTCCCTCTCTCTCTCTGCCTCCCTCTCTCTCTGCCTCTTTCTCTCTCTCTCTCTCTCTCTCTCTCTCGCTGCCTCTCTGCCTCCCTCTCTCTCTCTGCCTCCTTCTCTCTCTCTCTGCCTCCCTCTCTCTCTCTGCCTCCCTCTCTCTCTCCGCCTCCCTCTCTAAATGACACCAATCCATCCATGCACCAAAAATAAATGGACTCCAGGTTGTGTTTCTCATTTGTGAGATTTGTTGGGAGGGATTAGATAGACAGAGCCCTAATTACAAGTAAAAGAAAGACATGCTTCACTGTTGTTTATTAAAACACTGTGTTCTGACGTGGGGAGTAGAGGAGGACTGGGTGGAGTGTAAGGTCTCCTCTGTGATCACATCCTGTTCAGAGAACGAGCCAGTTAGCCCTGTTCAGAGAACCAGCCAGTCAGCCCTGTTCAGAGAACCGGCCAGTCAGCCCTGTTCAGAGAACCAGCCAGTCAGCCCTGTTCAGAGAACGAGCCAGTTAGCCCTGTTCAGAGAACCAGCCAGTCAGCCCTGTTCAGAGAACCAGCCAGTCATCCCTGTTCAGAGAACCAGCCAGTCAGCCCTGTTCAGAGCACCAGCCAGTCAGCCCTGTTCAGAGCACCAGCCAGTCAGCCCTGTTCAGAGAACCAGCTAGTCAGCCCTGTTCAGAGAACCAGCCAGTCAGTTCTGTTCAGAGAACCAGCCAGTCAATCAGTGAAATGTTTGTTGGGATTTGAAATGTGGATTGTGTGTGTTTGTGTTCCTTTTGGAGTATATACCCTTATAACTATGACTGAAGCAAAGCTTCTTATTGACAATGTGTTTTGACTCTGTGTCCCTGAATGACACAAGACCTATGAAACGGGTTAACATAATTTCAGTGGGTTGTGATACTTTGGTGTCGGTAGTGACCAGACCTTCAGATAGCATTGGAAATCTTATCGCTGCTTGATTGGACAATGGAACCAATGTAATAGTCACATGCTGAATCAAGCCCAGACTTCTGAACACAGGTCTGAAGGTGATATTGGTGGAAGGCACAGTTCCACCGTCATCCACCCGTGGTTGTCAAGCGGTTCTGGTCTGCTCTTTAGTGAAATGGTAGTAGCTCTGGACCCTGGTCCTGTGGGTTGTGGGTTCCAATCCCATTCCAGCCCCATCCCCTTTAGCTTATTTAGTTCACCACAAATCTGCCAGAAAGACCCCAGCTGAATACATTTCAATGTGCAGAATTAAGCACATATGCAGTATAGTGCTGTTACCCAATACTGTTGGTGCGTTGGCCATTGGCACTGTGTTACTGTAAAACCAGACAAATATGTGACGTTTTCCCTCTTTTTTACATTTCGTTTTTGCCTACAGATGGAATCAAGATTCCTGGAACCGAGAATGAGACGACTTGTGGGGGATTCACAGGGCTTCTTGTGGTGAGTATATATGTTGCCAGTGGTTACAAACGGTGTCAGTTTGCTTGTGGTGTTCCAGTGTCAGAGTTATGGTCTGTAGAGCTCAGCTGTGTATACCTTACAACCTCCGACCATGTGACCATGTGTGGCTCTACTTTCTGGAGTTTCTCCCTCACTGTAGCGTAGGAACCAGACCAACTACGGCTGCACTTTGGCTAACCCGGCCACCTTTCACCCCAAGCTGTCATGGATGTTGTTGGTGTGTTGTTCTGCAGTTGAGCATTTTCTCACAGAGCCACTTCTTTGACCAGCTCACCCTAATGTTCTGACGTGTTTCTATCTGTAGGGTAGGAACGGGGCGGATGCCAACGGATTATAGTGTTACTGGGGTTTAGGCTTATAAAAACCTAACTACTGACGCAACTCATACTTTGCTGTAGGCATAATTGTTCGCCAAATGCTATTAACTATTTAACTTGTTTTAATACCAATCGTTTTCCTGCCAGTAAGGGCCTTTTTTATTAAAATCATTGATAGAGCTCTCGACTGCTCAGATAGTTTGGGGGTTTTATTATTTTCGAGGCATTCCACAGGACCTGGATGTGAACAAAGCTATGGCAGTGATAGTTGTCGCCGTGCCAAAGATCGCCTTGTGTAGTTTTCGTAAACGCTCAACGTACTTGACCTGCGTTTAAAAGACGCTGTCAATCTCTCTGCAAATACCAAAGACAGCATTTGAAGCCAACCTTTTAACAGCAGAGCAGCAGCCAGCACTGAAGCACTAAACGTTTGGCTATTGAGGTGTTTTAGCCACCAATCTGCCCACGGGGCAAAAACTGCTTGAATCAACGTTGTTTCCACATCATTTCCTTCAAAAATGTTGAATGTGATGACGTTGAAACAACGTGGAAAGTTAATTGGATTTGCAAAGAGTCATTCATGTAAGCGAATTTCATATTTTTTCCAATAAACTTTTAACCTAATCCAAAGTCATGGTGACATTTTTTTATAATTTCACGTTCAATTCACGTTAGTTGACAACGCAAACAAATGTAAATCAAAAAATGGACGTTCAATTGACGTCTGTGCCCAGTGGGATGTATAGTGTGACTGGTCTGTAGGACTACTGTACTGACTGTATAGTGTGACTGGGCTGTAGGACTACTGTACTGACTGTATAGTGTGACTGGGCTGTAGGACTACTGTACTGACTGTATAGTGTGACTGGTCTGTAGGACTACTGTACTGACTGTATAGTGTGACTGGTCTGTAGGACTACTGTACTGACTGTATAGTGTGACTGGTCTGTAGGACTACTGTACTGACTGTATAGTGTGACTGGTCTGTAGGACTACTGTACTGACTGTATAGTGTGACTGGTCTGTAGGACTACTGTACTGACTGTATAGTGTGACTGGTCTGTAGGACTACTGTACTGACTGTATAGTGTGACTGGTCTGTAGGACTACTGTACTGACTGTATAGTGTGACTGGTCTGTAGGACTACTGTACTGACTGTATAGTGTGACTGGGCTGTAGGACTACTGTACTGACTGTATAGTGTGACTGGTCTGTAGGACTACTGTACTGACTGTATAGTGTGACTGGTCTGTAGGACTACTGTACTGACTGTATAGTGTGACTGGTCTGTAGGACTACTGTACTGACTGTATAGTGTGACTGGTCTGTAGGACTACTGTACTGACTGTATAGTGTGACTGGGCTGTATAACTACTGTACTGACTGTATAGTGTGACTGGTCTGTAGGACTACTGTACTGACTGTATAGTGTGACTGGTCTGTAGGACTACTGTACTGACTGTATAGTGTGACTGGTCTGTAGGACTACTGTACTGACTGTATAGTGTGACTGGTCTGTAGGACTACTGTACTGACTGTATAGTGTGACTGGTTTGTAGGACTACTGTACTGACTGTATATTGTGACTGATCTGTAGAACTACTGTACTGACTGTATAGTGTGACTGGTCTGTAGGACTACTGTACTGACTGTATAGTGTGACTGGTCTGTAGGACTACTGTACTGACTGTATAGTGTGACTGGTCTGTAGGACTACTGTACTGACTGTATAGTGTGACTGGTCTGTAGGACTACTGTACTGACTGTATAGTGTGACTGGTCTGTAGGACTACTGTGCTGACTGTATAGTGTGACTGGTCTGTAGGACTACTGTACTGACTGTATAGTGTGACTGGTCTGTAGGACTACTGTACTGACTGTATAGTGTGACTGGTCTGTAGGACTACTGTACTGACTGTATAGTGTGACTGGTCTGTAGGATTACTGTACTGACTGTATAGTGTGACTGGTCTGTAGGACTACTGTACTGACTGTATAGTGTGACTGGTCTGTAGGACTACTGTACTGACTGTATAGTGTGACTGGTCTGTAGGACTACTGTACTGACTGTATAGTGTGACTGGTCTGTAGGACTACTGTACTGACTGTATATTGTGACTGGGCTATAGGACTACTGTACTGACTGTATAGTGTGACTGGGCTATAGGACTACTGTACTGACTGTATAGTGTGACTGGTCTGTAGGACTACTGTACTGACTGTATAGTGTGACTGGTCTGTAGGACTACTGTACTGACTGTATATTGTGACTGGTCTGTAGGACTACTGTACTGACTGTATAGTGTGACTGGTCTGTAGGACTACTGTACTGACTGTATAGTGTGACTGGTCTGTAGGACTACTGTACTGACTGTATAGTGTGCCTGGGCTGTAGGACTACTGTACTGACTGTATAGTGTGACTGGTCTGTAGGACTACTGTACTGACTGTATAATGTGCCTGGGCTGTAGGACTACTGTACTGACTGTATAGTGTGACTGGGCTGTAGGACTACTGTACTGACTGTATATTGTGACTGGGCTATAGGACTACTGTACTGACTGTATATTGTGCCTGGGCTGTAGGACTACTGTACTGACTGTATAGAGTGACTGGGCTATAGAACTACTGTACTGACTGTATATTGTGCCTGGGCTGTAGGACTACTGTACTGACTGTATATTGTGACTGGGCTATAGGACTACTGTACTGACTGTATATTGTGCCTGGGCTGTAGGACTACTGTACTGACTGTATAGAGTGACTGGACTGAACCCTCACTCCTCCTCCTATTACCCCCTCTCGCTCCCAGACTACTCTCTCTCACACACACACACACACACACACACACACACACACACACACACACACACACACACACACACTCCCCCCTCCATCCCTCACCCAGGGGCCGTGTGTGCCTTTCAGCGTGTCACCCCTCGGGGTGATGGCTCCTCTCTCAGCCCCTCTCGGGGCCCTGGGGCCTTTTGACTCTGAAGCGCTCCTTGTTTGCCTAATCATTTGGGAGCCGGATACGGGGATGAATCGTTAACGACTCCCGGGGTCAGCTCGGTGATCCCCACCCACTGTTGACTCATCGCCATGGCGATGGGGCACAGGATTTTTTCTCTCTCATACGTTTCACTGTCAACCAGCAACCAACTGGAAACTCTACTCAGCTACGTGTATGGTCCTTTTTTTAAATCATTTACTCCGTTTGTGGTCTCTCGCCAGTCTCCCTCTCTCTCTTCTTGCCGCTGCTTCCCCCACACACCAAGCCCTGCACTCTGTCACTCAAGCAGGCGTGCTCAGTTAGTCTGCATGCTTCTGTTAGCTATAGCTAAAGGCCAATGCATGCAGCCAACAAACAAGAACAATGCTGCTTTCAACTTTGCTTCTTCATATTAATCCACGTGTTCTGTATCATATAGTTGCAAAACGCTAGCTGGTAAATGCAGGTAGCAAAGATCATGGAGCTAGGGGGGACAAATCTTACTTGCAAACAGACAAATCTTATAAGCTCTAATACAGGCTGCAACTGGTGGTCGTGTCAGCATTTAGTTTGAATCAGAGAGGAATAGGAAAACCATATTCTAAAATCGTTGTCTAAATGTAACATATATTCAAATGTAAATAGGTTCCCCTGGGAAACACTGACCAATCTTTTGGTTCCTACCCTGTCCTACCCTGTCACAACAATTTAGGTTCCCCTGGGAAACACTGACCCAGTTCCAGTCAATGGTTTGGGCACAGTCTATGTCATGGAAAAAGCAGGTGTCCTTAATGTTTTCTACACTCAGTGTGTATGACATTTAGTAGACATTTGTATCCAAAGCGACTTAGTCATGTTTTATGGGCGTTCTGGGGAATTAAACTCACTATCCTGGCGACCCAAGTGTTTTGATCTAAATCACAAATTAAAGTCAAATCTCAAGCTCTTAAACGTTCTTCCCATATCGTGCAGCCCTAACCGATACATATCTTCATGCTTCACCTAACACAGTAGCACATCACAGAGCGTCATGGATGTCATGCTTTGGAACCAGTTTTTCGAACAGTGTAGTAGGTGCTTGTATGTGTCACCAGAACAATATCCAGAGGAAAACTACAGGTAGACTTCTAATTTGGAGAAACACCACATGCTCCCCGAGAGGAGATTGATGACTTTGTTGTGTTCTGGGGTGAGGCTGTGTTGTGTTCAGACAGGCTTGTGTGCATGCCTACTGTAGGTGTGAATGCAGCCAGGTCACCTGTGATATAGGTCAGCATTCCAAGTCCATCCATGTCTGAGGACATTGGGAGGTGATGTGGTAACTGTCCACTAGGGGCAACAGTGTGCACTGTTACCTTCAAGTAGGTTTTGCTCAGGCATTGTGGACAGGGATGGTGGATGGGCAGATGCATCTGCCTCTGATTCCTAAGGTTGCAAGTTCAAATCCAGCAATATAAAGTTGTTTTTGAGGTTTTTGTTTTAAGTCTATCCCAAACCTTAACCATTTGGAGTTAATTAATGCCTAACCTCGATATTTAACGTTTGACAAACATGGATGAACGTCTAATTCTGACGTGGGACTGTGAGAGTGAGGTGGTGTAGGTGTGTGCATGTCATTGGCTTTCTGTGCGTGTGTGTGCTTGTACTTGCGTCTGTGTGTGTAATTGTGTGTGTGTTATTACCTGAGGGCAGGTGAGTGTTTGTCTACCCGTCAGTCTTTAAGAGCTGACTGTTTGCTCAGGGAATGCACCGTGTCCGATTTGTCGTTAATTCACCTTGTTGCTCTCACCCGACCGTTTCCCTGAGGTTGTTTTCTGGCTGTGCCCCAGAAAGTATGTGAATTTTTCTCTCTCTCTCTCGTATGTGATTTTTCTCTCATGTCTTCCTTTCTTGTCTCGCTCTCTCTCGCTCTCCTTCCTTCCTTCTCTCTCTCTCTCTCTCTCTCTCTCTCTCTTTATTTCTCATGTCTTCCTCTCTCTTGTCTCGCTCTCTCTCAGCTCTCCTTCCTTCCTCTCTCTCTCTCTCTCTCTCTCTCTCTCTCTCTCTCTTTATTTCTCATGTCTTCCTCTGTCTCTCTCTCTCTCTCTCTCTCTCTCTTTATTTCTCATGTCTTCCTCTCTCTTGTCTCGCTCTCTCTCAGCTCTCCTTCCTTCTCTCTCTCTCTCTCTCTCACTTTCTCTCTCTCTCTCTTTCTCATACTGTATATTCAAACATTGCGTAATGTGTGTGTGTGTGTGTATCTTTGTGAATGTGTGTCTGTCGTCATGTGCCAGTGTGTGGGTGGTCCTCACGGCTGGCTTGAAGGTAATCCTCTGTCACATAAATCAGTGTCCGGGCACGGGCCCCCAGGGGCTTGGGGCTGATGGAGGACTAGACTCGGGCCCGGGCCCCCAGGGGCTTGGGGCCGGTGGAGGCCTGGGCTCAGGCCCACAGGGGCTTGGGGCTGGTGGAGGACTGGGCTCGGGCTCCCAGGGGCTGGTGGAGGCCTGTGCTCGGGTCACAGGCTGTGGCAGTGTGACCACCAGAAGAGCGGTGCTAGTAGACCCACACCAAGGCCCAGTCCCTTCCGTGCTGCCTTGCCCACACCTCAGCTATCGACACGGCTACTAAACCAACTCTGCCTGCCTGGCTGCACTCACAAAACAGCTCCACCTACACAACAATGATTCAATAACTAAATGAACCACACTGAAATATGAGGTGATATTCATAACTGATGTGGTGGACCAATGTGTGACTCAGTTGGTAGGTCATGGTGTTTACAACGACAAGGATGGTGGGTTCGATTCCTCTGGGGCCACCTTTATGAAAAACCTGTACGCAAGACAGTAAGGCCTATTCTAAGACTTTGTAGTCATAGCTTAAAGGCATTTCATATGGTTTCAACCTTAACATGTACACTTTTCACAGCATTTCTGGTAACAACTACATTATTGTTCAGAAACCTTTCTTTGTGACCGTTTCCCTCTGTTTGTTTACTTATGTACTACCACATTAGTAAGCCCACTCTCTGCTAACCTGGTCAGAGTGGCCTGTGACAGCACTCTGGATGGCACTCTGACTTGCCTCAAATGATGTTGTCTGACTGAAAGTGTCAAGATTAAAGCCACTGGTCTTTGTTGAAGCTACCTCTCTGTGCAATGAGGGTGAGGAGGATGAAGATGAAGGCTTGCCCTGTCTGGCCGACTCTGTCCTTTTATCTAGGGAGATTGCATGCAGCTCTCACACTGCAGACCTTAAACCCTCGGATGCACTGTCGCGGCTCAAAGAGCTCCGGCATTCATAAAGATGATGCTTTTTGTATTGTTTGGAATAATAACACCCCATCTAGATGGAGAAAGAAACAACAGGCACAAGTGGAGGGATAGAGAGAGACGAATAAAAAGCAGAAGATGAAAGGAGAGAGGTAAAGAGAGAGAGAGAGGGATCACGCTCATCCACATCCCTCTTTGGATTTGATGGACCTCATAACAACATGCTCACACACAAATGGACTCAGAGTGGCCCCATCATTGGCCCCCAGTGGCCCCCCCTCTGTGCATCTTGACCGATGGAAGCCGCGATGCAGAAATGCAATTTGTTCTTTTGTCTGGCTACGATCACAGAGGGAGGTTGTGCTGTTTTTTTGGTTGTTTTTTTCTTGTTGCTGTCGCTGGAGTGGAGCTGGAGTGGAGCTTGATGAGCAGGTGGTCTCTTTTGAATATCGCATACGGCACTTTTTTAGCTCTCACCTGTGGCGTGCGAGCCTTTCAGTCCGAGTCAGTCATGTAGGCTAGGATTAGAGAGGAGGAGGAGGAGGGGGAGGAGGAGGAGAAGAGGGAGGAGGAGTGTAAGGGGTGTTGTGGAGGACCTTAGCGCCCTGCAGTCAGAGTCATGCCAAGTCGAGATTAAATGGAGTATTTTGTCTCAGACTGGCTCTGAAAGGCCTGAACCGGGCCTCCAGAAGGCTTTTGTGGTGACCAAGGGAAGAGGGCTGAGACATGGGCTGTGGATAAGGCCCTGCGGAGCGGGGTAGTCCCTAGGCCCAGCAGGTTAAGCTTTGTGGGACAGGACAGACAGACAAGGACAGGGAGGGGGAATGAGGGAAGGAGTCGCTGTCTCAGCGCTTTTCCACCTTGGATCAGAAGTGTGGAGAAGGAGAGAAAGGGTGGATTAGAGCGAAAGAGAGATGTTTTGGTGCGATGGCTTTGCTCATCTACAGTAGTTGCATGGAAATATACACACACACACACACAGAGACCAGCTCCGCACAGTAAGTGTGTGTGTGTCTTCATGACTCACCTCTGCCCCAGCAGGCCTCTCATCAGAGACACAGTGAAGCATGCTGCCTGATGTCCTCTGAATAACTACCCCAGTAAGACACAGTGAAGCATGCTGCCTAATGTCCTCTGAATAACTACCCCAGTAAGACAGTGAAACATGCTGCCTGATGTCCTCTGAATAACTACCCCAGTAAGAAACAGTGAAGCATGCTGCCTGATGTCCTCTGAATAACTACCCCAGTAAGACACAGTGAAACATGCTGCCTGATGTCCTCTGAATAACTACCCCAGTAAGACACAGTGAAACATGCTGCCTGATGTCCTCTGAATAACTACCCCAGTAAGACACAGTGAAACATGCTGCCTGATGTCCTCTGAATAACTACCCAGTAAGACACAGTGAAACATGCTGCCTAATGTCCTCTGAATAACTACCCCAGTAAGACACAGTGAAACATGCTGCCTGATGTCCTCTGAATAATCACCCTATCATGTATACTATCATGCATACTATCATGTTTAATATAATGTATACTATATGTATCACTAACATGTATACTATCATGTATACTATCATGTATACTATCATGTATACTAATATGTATACTAACATGTAATATCATGTATAATATCATGTATACTATCATGTATACTATCATGTATTTGTCGAAGCATCTTTGGCAGTAATTACAACCTTGAGTCTTCTTGGGTACGATGCTAAAAGCTTGGCACACCTGTATTTGGGGAGTTTCTCATGTTTTGTACCCTTCCCCAGATCTGTGCCTCAACACAGTCCTGTCTTAGAGCTCTACGGACAATTCCTTCGACCTCATGGCTTGGATTTTGCTCTGACATGTACTGTCAACTGTGGGACCTTAAATAGACAGGTGTGTGCCTTTCCAAATCATGTCCAATCAGTTGAAATTACCCAAGGTGGAGTCCAATCAAGTTGTAGAAACTTCTCAAGGATGTAATCAATGGAAACAGGATGCACCTGAGCTCAATTTCGAGTCTCATAGCAAAGGGTCTGAATATTTATGTAAATAAGGTATTTCAAGGGGTCTGAATACTTTCCAAATGCACTGTATAATATATAATAGCATTTTGAATATTATGTATAATAGTTTGTATAATACAGTATATTATTATAATATAATTATAATCCTGACTAAATAGCATCATCCCTGGTTGATGTCATCTAGGATCGAACTTTCCCAAATGGCATCCTTGTTCCTATATAGTCCACTTCCTTTGACCAGGGCCTATAGGGCTCTGGTCAAAAGTAGTGCACAACATAGGGAACAGGGTGCAATTTAGGACATAGCCTCTGTCTCAGTGAGGATCAAGAGTCTTCAAGACCTTCTCGTCTTAATCAAAGCAAATAGATTTCTCTTTGATTGTTCCACTGCTCTGAGGTTTGTCCTCCCAGTGTTTGTCATGGAGGTTTCACCCGTGGCTGCTGGCTCTGATAAACATTGAGGGATTGGATCATTGGATCATTGGATCCAGACCCGGCAGTGGCCCGGAGGGCCGCCACATGGTACAGGGCTGGGTTATGGAGGGTTAGTCATTTGTTTATGAGTCATTTTTGCCCTATTCCTAATCCCTCCAGGTGGGATTAACGATTGTTTTCGTCATCCCACCTTTTTCCACTGGTCCCAGACGTTTGTACCCATTGAAGTGGAATATTTTAGTTGGGCATGATGCCTGGTGTGTGTGTGTGTGTGTGTGTGTTCCCCTGGGATGTAGAGATGCTATCACAGAGGCATGGCACTACCATGGATATTGATAGGAATATTGTTTAATCCTCTGCCTCTTCTCCTCTCCTCTGGCTGAGTGGTTGAAGGTGTTTTTGGGTTTAATCACTGAGCCATTACGGAAGTGTGGTTTTCAGAACATCCTGGGACTGGAAGCCCTGTAGGATCCGCTTAATCAAAGACGCTGGTCTGTCAGTGTGGCGTCACGACGAACTGAAATGTGTGATGTCATAAAAGGGGGACAGGAAGTGCAGGACCGGACTATCTCATTTGGGGCCTTGGGACACAGACCTTTTTTGTATTGGAATCAGCGAACAGACTGCGTTTCAACACATGGTGCAGAGAGAGAAATGTGCAGTTAATGTAATGCTATCATACACATTTTGTCATGAGGCTAAGAGAAAATGTTTTAGTTTCAACCCATATTTCCTGCAAATGTACACTTTTTGACACAGGGCAGAGAAAAATATGATGTTTTATAGCTCATCTCATGCTTTTGTTCACATTTTGCCGTTATGCATGAGATAAAATGTTGCAATTTTAAAGCTAATTACCTGCTATTCTAAACATGTTGCTATCATATGCTATCTGGGGTTGGAGGCTCCCTGGAGGTTGGGGGCCCAGGGGGAAGTGTCCTCGTTTGGTAAACCGGCCCTGAGGAAGTGATGATGAGCGGTTCAACAATTAGTGCTATCCGGGATCCTTGGGACGTCCCTACCCTAACCATAACCCTAACCATAACCCTTACCTAACCTTAACCCTAACCTTAACCATTTCCCTTACCTAACCTTAACCCTCACTTTAACCATTTTAAATGTCAACTTCAATGGGGTGACATCAGAATTGGGACGTCCCAAGGATTCTGTTTAGACTTTGTCGTGGTTCAACTGAACTTTGTTGACATCTAGGATCAGAGGTTTTGACTAGAAGAGATGCCACTAATGTCAGAAGTGATGTTTTGTAGCAGGTTAGGAGAACTTACACAGCAGGTTATGTAGCAGGTTAGGAAAAGGGTTAGCATTAGCTACAATGCAAAACTTCTCCCAGAAGTGACTCCTCCAATCCTTCGCCATTAGTGGGGAAAATGCAAAGCTGATCTAAGATCAGCTTAGTGAAAGGAATGACCTAGAGTTTATGTTTGGGAATGGAAAGGGATGTTGTTTACTGCTAAGATTATTTGCTTGACCTTTTGGATTTCATCATTGGAATTGATCCTGAACACACTGCTATTTTCTGTGTTGAGAAAAATCTACACCCCAAAAACACACACACACACACACACACACACACACACACACAATAAAAAAGTGACAGATACTGTATAATTATATCTGTTTATGTGTGTGAGCTATAGGGTCACAGGGTCGCAGAGGACCTCTTGTGGCTTTTTGGAATAGTTGACACCATGCAATCAGCAAATCCCTTCTCACCATAGAGTTGTGGGATATTTGGGCATGATTTACATATATAGAGGGAACAATCTTACTCCAAGTTCAACAACAACACGACACACCCTCAATAATTCTGTGAAAGAATGGATCAGATGCTTGGTCCAGGTGTGACAATGGAATACTGCCTGTTCAACCTCCAGTCCACATGGTCCGTGTGTGTGTGCACATCAAGTGTGTCTGTGTGTGCGTGTGTGTGTGCATGCGTGCATGTGTCTGTCACCGTGTGTGTGTGTGTCTCTGTCCCACCATGTATGTGTGCGTATGTGTGTGTGTGTTTGACTTACCAAACATAGTAGCCGTCCCTCTGAATAGCAGCTGAAGCTTCATATGGGGTCATGATTAATTGGTGTTGGCCTCAGTGAGTGAAGATGTGCTCCACCATGCATGTCCTGCTTAGTGTCCTGCTAGTATCCTCTTGTCTGCACCGCACCAAGCCTTTTAATTGGATAGAAAAAGTCACAGTCTCCTGGTTCAACTGTCCCCTGTGGTACCTGAATGGGGTAACCCCGTTGCCCCTGCATCTCTGGGGGGTTAAACCCTGTCCCCTGTCTGTGACCCCGTTTCTCTTTTTGGTGCCATACTTCTTAACTTCTCTCTCTCTGTTTCTGTCTCTGTCTCTATTTCACGCTGTCTCTCTTTCACTCTCTCTCTGTCTCTCTGTCTCTGTCTCTCTTTCACTCTCTCTCTGTCTCTCTTTCTCTGTCTCTGTCTCTATTTCTCTGTCTCTCTGTCTCTGTCTCTATTTCTCTGTCTCTCTGTCTCTGTCTCTATTTCACGCTGTCTCTCTTTCACTCTCTCTCTGTCTCTCTGTCTCTCTTTCACTCTCTCTCTGTCTCTCTTTCTCTGTCTCTGTCTCTATTTCACGCTGTCTCTATTTCTCTGTCTCTCTGTCTCTCTGTCGCTCTTTCTCTGTCTCTCTTTCACTCTCTCTCTGTCTCTCTTTCTCTGTCTCTGTCTCTCTTTCACTCTCTCTCTGTCTCTCTTTCACTCTCTCTCTGTCTCTATTTCTCTGTCTCTCTGTCTCTATTTCACGCTGTCTCTGTCTCTCTGTCTCTCTTTCTCTGTCTCTCTGTCTCTCTGTCTCTCTTTCTCTGTCTCTCTGTCTCTATTTCACGCTGTCTCTATTTCTCTGTCTCTCTGTCTCTGTTTCTGTCTGTCTCTATTTCTCTGTCTCTCTGTCTCTGTTTCTGTCTCTGTCTCTATTTCACGCTCTCTCTTTCTCTGTCTCTCTGTCTCTCTTTCTCTGTCTCTCTGTCTCTTTCACTCTCTCTCTGTCTCTCTTTCACTCTCTCTCTGTCTCTCTTTCACTCTCTCTCTGTCTCTCTTTCTCTGTCTCTCTGTCTCTCTTTCACTCTCTCTCTGTCTCTCTTTCTCTGTCTCTCTGTCTCTCTTTCTCTGTCTCTCTGTCTCTCTTTCTCTGTCTCTCTGTCTCTCTTTCACTCTCTCTCTGTCTCTCTTTCTCTGTCTCTCTGTCTCTCTTTCTCTGTCTCTCTGTCTCTCTTTCACTCTCTCTCTGTCTCTCTTTCTCTGTCTCTCTGTCTCTCTTTCTCTGTCTCTCTGTCTCTCTTTCACTCTCTCTCTGTCTCTCTTTCACTCTCTCTCTGTCTCTCTTTCTCTGTCTCTCTGTCTCCATTTCACTCTCTCTCTGTCTCTATTTCTCTGTCTCTCTGTCTCTCTTTCTGTCTCTCTCGCCCTCTCTCTCATTCTCAATTCAATTCAATATAAGGGGTTGTATTGGCATGGGAAACATATTATAACATTGTCAAAGCAAGTGAAGTAGATAATAAGCAGAAGTGAAATAAACAATACAAATGAACAGTAAACATTACACTCACAGTAGTTCCAAAAGAAAAAAGACATTACAAATGTCATATTATGTACATATAGTGTTCTAACGATGTGCAAAGGGAAAATAAATAAACATAAACATGGGTTGTATTTACAATGGTGTGTGTTCTTCACTGGTTGCCCTTTTCTTGTGGCAACAGGTCACAAATCTTGCTGCTGTGATGTCACACTGTGGTATTTCACCCAATAGATATGGGAGTTTATCAAAATTGGATTTGTTTTCAAATTCTTTGTGGATCTGTGTAATATGGGGAAAATATGTGTCTCTAATATGGTCATACATTTGGCAGGAGGTTAGGAAGTGCACCTCAGTTTCCACAAAATTTTGTGGGCAGTGTGCACATAGCCTGTCTTCTCTTGAGAGCCATTTCTGCCTACGGCGGCCTTTCTCAATAGCAAGGCTATGCTCACTTAGTCTGTACATAGTCAAAGTTTCCTTAAGTTTGGGTCAGTCACAGTGGTCAGGTATTCTGCCACTGTGTACTCTCTGTTCAGAGCCAAATATCATTCTAGTTTGCTCAGTTTTTTTGTTGATTCTTTCCAATGTGTCAATCTTTTTGTTTTCTCATGATTTGATTGGGTCTAATTGTGTTGCTTTGTGGGGTCTGTTTGTGTTTGTGTTTGGTCCCAGGACCAGCTTGCTTAGGGGACTCTTCTCCAGGTTGGTCTCTCTGTAGGTGATGGCTTTGTTATGGAAGGTTTGGGAATCACTTCCTTTTAGGTGGTTGTACTATGTAACGACTCTTTTCTGGGTTTTGATAATTAGTGGGTATCGGCCTAATTCTGCTGGGTTATTTAACTGATTCAAGTATTTTTGGCCAGATCCTGATTGGTATATCGTATTTTATGTTCCTTTTGATGGCATAGAAGGCCCTTCTTGCCTTGTCTCTCAACTCGTTCACAGCTTCGTGGAGGTTAACCTTAGAGCTGATGTTTAGGCCGAGGTATGTATTGTATTTTCTGTGCTCTAGGGCAACGGTGTCTCGATTCAATTTGTATCGTGGTCCTTGCGACTGGACCTTTTTTGGAACACCATTTTATTTGTCTTACAGAGATTTACTGTCAGCGCCCAGGTCTCTCTCTCTCTCCCTCTCTCTCTCTCTCTCTCTCTCTCTCTCTCTCACACGCTTTCTTCTTATCAAAAACAGTAAACTTTTAACCCCAATTCACAAACTTTAACATCTTTCCTAATTAAAAAGGCAAAATATTATTTATGTGTAAATCAATCTTATTTGTTTCTGTCTTTTATTAGATGAGAGTTTTGAAGGTGATTCTTGTTCCCAGTAGGCGATGTCAGGAAGGCCTCTGAAAACCCAAATCCGCTCCGTTTCAACACCTTTTCATATCCCTTACCCAGCCAGTGTTTGTGTGAGTGTCTGCAACCCCAGAGCTTGGCAGTCCTGGGCTGTCAGCAAGGGGACACGCCTGCCTCCGTTGACCTGATTGGTGCTTCCAGACTGGGCTTCACAGGCCCCTCTCCACCCCCCTCTGATGCATCTGACCAGCCTGTGTTCCCTAAACACCAGTCCCTTTGTTACATGGTCTCATTATAATACATTGAAATTGTGACATTTAACCAATTTGTCACCCAAGTTGACATATTAGCTACAGTATATGTCACTAACCCTCTATCTTGTATCAGCACTATTCCTTAGACCTGAATGAGAACACTGATCACAGCAACATGCAACCATTGAAGTTACATGTCACTTTATTTGACATATTAGTGATACATGTCCCTTACCCTCCACATTGGCTGTATCAGCATTATTGTGTATGGACCTAATTTGAGAGCACTCTGACCACACCATGGGGTGGATGAGGCTCCGCCTTGCTCCTGCTCCTGGTTGTAATCCTCCTTCCCTTTAAACCACAATGGGAAACATGTGTTCTCTGTAGGGTATAGCGCACCCGGGCCCACCCTGAGAGACAACGCTGTCTACCTCCTGCTCTAACACTCAGATATCACTACACAAACCATACTACCTAACCTGTTCTATGACAACAGCTCCTGTGACCAACTCTGAGACCTGGGAGGTTGGAGGTGCACCGCCATTAGTTCACAACTAGTCTATCCAGAAACAGTGAAGAGTAGAAAGTTTCTTATTTGGTTATTTTAATAGGATCCCCATTAGCTGTTGCTACTGCAGGAGCTACTCTTCCTGGGGTCCACACAGAACACGAAACACGGCATCATACATTAACAGACTAGAACAGCTGAAGGACTGAGCTGCATTAATAAAGTCCTGAAAGGAAGATGGATAAACATGTACTGTCGAATGCTGCCACAGTTTCTCAGAGAACAATGTTTTGACCTGAAGGTCTCCGTCAGTCTCACTGCCGTGACCTTTCTGAGACACAAGGAGACTAGAGGACGTCGTTGGTGACGTTGGGTACAATCGGGTCGTCAAGATTATTCTTGAATGATCCGAGAAAGTCAAGGAGATATGGTGAATTCCTTCTCCCTGGAATATTCACAAAGCTTCTCACCTTGTAAAACTTTAGGCACAACAAGAATGTTTTCTTTCCACATTATCCAGCTACAAAGTGAAAGTAGGCCAGCATGGTGTAATTGGTCTGTTTTATTAAAGGCCTCAACGCTGTTATCGTCCTGTCTGTCTCTTTCCACACCTCATTGACTTATGGGTCAGAGTTTTGCCATTGATAATTGCAGGTCTTGGCCCTAGTGTGGGAGGATTCAGGTGAAGACGAAGGGCTTGTAAAAACTATCTCCAAACACAAGATAATCCTCTATTTCGGATATTTCCCAAATCTCTCTGGTGTCAACCCTGAAAACGAAGGAGATGTTTCCTTCCATCATCTCACTCCCAGACTCTGAATTTCTCTCTCTCTCGTATTCTGAGGTGATACTGTCGTTACATGATGGTTTTCTGGGGCTGGGCAGTAGATGTGGTGTGAAACAGGAGCCAGTAAGCTATGTGCCAGCCCTTTGTCTAGGAAATGCCCTCCAGATGAAGATCAATAATTTCTTCACTGCTGTGCTGCTGAGGAATGTCCACTGATGACTGAGCCTGCCTCTGTTGTGTCAAAAATATCATCTATTTATCTTGTTTGAAAAAATGGAAGTTTAAATCATATTTATCTGAAAGATAATTCATAAAATCTTGTTATTATCATCACATGGACTAACCCATAAGTTATTACTGGGGCTGTCAGTTATTCAGTTAACTCCAGTTGACTTGTCATTTTAGTGCGCTACATTAGTTTAGTTATTCAGTTAACTCCAGTTGACTTGTCATTTTAGTGCGCTACATTAGTTTAGTTATTCAGTTAACTCCAGTTGACTTGTCATTTTAGTGCGCTATATATCGTTTTTATTGTGATTAAATGCATTGTCTGAAAGCGTTCATAATACACTGGAAACATCCCACATACATCATCTATACGTCTACAAACAACAATGCAATGTCCAAACAAGTTGACATTGAGGTTAATTAAAGAAAGTGTGCTTTATCTATGTACCTGATTTTGCTAACTGTTACTTTGTACAAAATCAAGACGTCAATATTACTGTAATGCTTTTTGTTTAAAAAACTTTCTGAAATGTTCCTATTGTTTGACAGCCCTAGTGATTACATGAGATCTGTAGTGTATGGTGAGATGTCACTGTGTGTTAGAGGTGGTAGAGCAGGGAGTTGAGGCACCAGGCAGGACTTGACTCTGGCTCTCTGACTCACTGTCCTGACTAGGTCTGGCAGCTAGGGGATCTGGGGGATGACTGAGGACGTCTGATGTCCCGTCCCTGTCAGGGGTTCAACTGTTCTCTGAGGTCTGGTTCCCTTCCCTTCCCCAGCCTATCCTATACTCCTCCTCTTCCTCCTCTTTATCCAGGCATGTCATTGGCTCAGCTCTTATCTGAGCGCTCTCTGCAACCCAAACTGGGATCCAGACCCCCCCACACACACACACACACACACACACACACACACACACACACACACACACACACACACACACACACACACACACACACACACACACACACACGAAGATCTCAGATGAAAAGTCAGGTCCCTGTTGAGTGAGGGAGACCCAGTCTGTGAACTCTCCAGAGGGGCTGACAGAACCCTCCACACTCCCTCCCAGGAGAACAGAGGCAGACAGCCCCTCGGGGCCACCTGCACCTCTACACGCCCCTGCTCTGACCTTCACATGTTGACACTGTACCACACTCAGATGCAGACACAGTTATCCCACAGTGGCTGCTTAAAGGACTGAGGTTCTGTTTTGGTTACGTTTCCACACACAAAAAAAGGAAGATGTCAAACAGGTCTCTTTCTTGCCTGGAAAGCCGTGCTTGTGTGAGGTCATTGAGGATAGAGGATATTAGCGGATATAGGTGGGCGGCAGGTAACCTAGCGGTTAAGAGCCAGTTGGGCCTGTAACCGAAAGTTCGCTGGTAAGAATCCCGACCCGACAAGGTGAACAATCTGCCGGTGTGCCCTTGAGCAAGGCACTTAGCCCTAATTGTGCCTGTAAAATGCTCTGGATAAGAGCGTGTGCTAAAATGTAAGTGTAATTGAATGCTTTTTTCACAATGACCTGCCATTGTCTGTCTAGTACATTTAATCTCTGAATGAGAGGCATTATAGTTCATATCCATATGTACACTACGCCTGC
The DNA here is from genome assembly GCF_045791955.1 of Oncorhynchus clarkii lewisi. Taxonomy (NCBI): domain Eukaryota; kingdom Metazoa; phylum Chordata; class Actinopteri; order Salmoniformes; family Salmonidae; genus Oncorhynchus; species Oncorhynchus clarkii. The sequence continues at coordinate 86,643,501 of NC_092158.1, forward strand.
ACATGCCTCTAGTTTCAATTACTACTGTAGATAATGAATAGTAAACCTGTAAACGCTCCATCAGATAGTTTGGCCTGATGTTATCTAGGCCTATCTATGATGGGTGGTAGTGGGGCCAAGGGGACCTTGCTGATTTAGTTGGAGGACCTTTATGACGGTGCCTAGCCTCCTGATTAGCAGCATGGAGTCTCATGTTGAGGCTGCAGGCGAAGGAGACTTGTATCTTCGCCAAACATCTGTGTTTGATTAAAACAGCCCAGTCCACGGCTCCGTCCCAAACATCACCTTATTACCTTCATAGTGCACTGCTTTTAACCAGAGCCCTGGGGACCCTGGTAGTCCACTATATCGGGAATACTGTGCCGTTTGGGACACGACCCATATACCTCCATTGCCAGGCAGCCTGGTCCGTCTGTTGTTTCGTCCCTACTGGAAACGCTGAAAGGGGAGAGAAGGGTTCCATATGCCTCCAATATGCCTTGATATTTATCACTGAGCTTCTTCACTGTTTCTGTTAATCTAATATTCAACCAAACCCTGCTACTCTATTTAACTGAATTTAACATGCAGGCTATGGTGACAGTCTGTCAGCAGACACTAATGTTAATCCGCTGAGTGTTCTACGACTTTGAGATTACAGTATGGTGATGGAGAACGGCAGTTTAACGGGAATCTATCTTAAATCATTTGGGGTTGATTTCAAAGACAAGGATTAAGCTGGGTCCTGGACTGACAAAATATTTAAGGGGCAGTTTCCAGGATGCATTATGCCTAGTCCTAAACTAAAATACAAGCTTAATGGAGATTAAAATCTGGTTGATGGTCCAGGACTAGACTTCATCTGTGTCGAGGAAACCGGCCAATGAAGTTCAGTTTGGACTGGGTAGTTGGACGTTGAGAGGAAGAATACATCAATGTTTTCTGCTACACCATATCAGTGGTTGGGAACTAGATCAGCACTTCAATCCATCATTTGCTAATTTCCTATACCTGCCAAACACACTATAAACATGTTTCCACATGTTGCTTATTCTGCCCGTGGAGCTGCCAAGCAAGGAGTCAAAGCCTGCTGAGTGGTAGCTAATCAAAATGTTCCTCATGGCACCTCAACGTTGTCTGTCTGCTGAGTGGTAGCTAATCAACATGTTCCTTATGGTACCTCAACGTTGTCTGTCTGCTGAGTGGTAGCTAATCAACATGTTTCCTACATTCCTCATGGTATCTCAACGTTGTCTGTCTGCTGAGTGGTAGCTAATCAACATGTTTCCTACATTCCTCATGGTACCTCAACGTTGTCTGTCTGCTGAGTGGTAGCTAATCAACATGTTTCCCATGGTACCTCAACGTTGTCTGTCTGCTGAGTGGTAGCTAATCAACATGTTCCTCATGGTACCTCAACGTTGTCTGTCTGCAGAGTGGTAGCTAATCAACATGTTTCCTACATTCCTCATGGTACCTCAACGTTGTCTGTCTGCTGAGTGGTAGCTAATCAACATGTTTCCTACATTCCTCATGGTACCTCAACGTTGTCTGTCTGCTGAGTGGTAGCTAATCAACATGTTTCCTACATTCCTCATGGTATCTCAACGTTGTCTGTCTGCTGAGTGGTAGCTAATCAACATGTTTCCTACATTCTCCATGGTACCTCAACGTTGTCTGTCTGCTGAGTGGTAGCTAATCAACATGTTTCCTACATTCCTCATGGTACCTCAACGTTGTCTGTCTGCTGAGTGGTAGCTAATCAACATGTTTCCTACATTCTCCATGGTACCTCAACGTTGTCTGTCTGCTGAGTGGTAGCTAATCAACATGTTTCCTACATTCCTCATGGTACCTCAACGTTGTCTGTCTGCTGAGTGGTAGCTAATCAACATGTTTCCTACATTCCTCATCGTACCTCAACGTTGTCTGTCTGCTGAGTGGTAGCTAATCAACATGTTCCTCATGGTATCTCAACGTTGTCTGTCTGCTGAGTGGTAGCTAATCAACATGTTTCCTACATTCCTCATGGTACCTCAACGTTGTCTGTCTGCTGAGTGGTAGCTAATCAACATGTTTCCTACATTCCTCATGGTATCTCAACGTTGTCTGTCTGCTGAGTGGTAGCTAATCAACATGTTTCCTACATTCTCCATGGTACCTCAACGTTGTCTGTCTGCTGAGTGGTAGCTAATCAACATGTTTCCTACATTCCTCATGGTACCTCAACGTTGTCTGTCTGCTGAGTGGTAGCTAATCAACATGTTTCCTACATTCTCCATGGTACCTCAACGTTGTCTGTCTGCTGAGTGGTAGCTAATCAACATGTTTCCTACATTCCTCATGGTACCTCAACGTTGTCTGTCTGCTGAGTGGTAGCTAATCAACATGTTTCCTACATTCCTCATGGTACCTCAACGTTGTCTGTCTGCTGAGTGGTAGCTAATCAACATGTTTCCTACATTCCTCATGGTATCTCAACGTTGTCTGTCTGCTGAGTGGTAGCTAATCAACATGTTTCCTACATTCCTCATGGTACCTCAATGTTGTCTGTCTGCTGAGTGGTAGCTAATCAACATGTTTCCTACATTCTCCATGGTACCTCAACGTTGTCTGTCTGCTGAGTGGTAGCTAATCAACATGTTCCTCATGGTACCTCAACGTTGTCTGTCTGCTGAGTGGTAGCTAATCAACATGTTTCCCATGTTACCTCAACGTTGTCTGTCTGCTGAGTGGTAGCTAATCAACATGTTCCTCATGGTACCTCAACGTTGTCTGTCTGCTGAGTGGTAGCTAATCAACATGTTTCCTACATTCCTCATGGTACCTCAACGTTGTCTGTCTGCTGAGTGGTAGCTAATCAAAATGTTCCTCATGGTACCTCAACGTTGTCTGTCTGCTGAGTGGTAGCTAGTCAACATGTTTCCCATGGTACCTCAACGTTGTCTGTCTGCTGAGTGGTAGCTAATCAACATGTTCCCCACATTCCCCATGGTACCTCAACGTTGTCTGTCTGCTGAGTGGTAGCTAATCAACATGTTCCTCATGGTACCTCAACGTTGTCTGTCTGCTGAGTGGTAGCTAATCAACATGTTCCACATGGTACCTCAACGTTGTCTGTCTGCTGAGTGGTAGCTAATCAACATGTTTCCTACATTCCTCATGGTACCTCAACGTTGTCTGTCTGCTGAGTGGTAGCTAATCAACATGTTTCCTACATTCCTCATGGTACCTCAACGTTGTCTGTCTGCTGAGTGGTAGCTAATCAACATGTTTCCTACATTCCTCATGGTACCTCAACGTTGTCTGTCTGCTGAGTGGTAGCTAATCAACATGTTTCCTACATTCCTCATGGTACCTCAACGTTGTCTGTCTGCTGAGTGGTAGCTAATCAACATGTTTCCTACATTCTCCATGGTACCTCAACGTTGTCTGTCTGCTGAGTGGTAGCTAATCAACATGTTCCTCATGGTACCTCAACGTTGTCTGTCTGCTGAGTGGTAGCTAATCAACATGTTTCCTACATTCCCCATGGTACCTCAATGTTGTCTTTGAATGTGAAATCAGGGCCTATATACATCAGGTGTCCCGGAGTAGTGCTGGTCTGGGATCAGGACTGAGAAGTTGTATGAATACAGGCCTAGGTATTGTTTTATTTTCAACTGAATCTGAACCAAGATTAGTCAGGCAGTGGTTGGGGAATACTGGATGCTGGTTGGTTGGTTATGATTATATGATTGAGGATAGGAAATGATCACATCTGGCTACAGTACAGAATCGAATAAACCCTGCATCATATCACTCTGTAGTTTCCATCTTGTGTATCAAACCCAAATCAAACCCAATCAGTTAGTCAGCGATTCCTCTTAGACTGATAATCAGAACTACATGTAGATCACCTTCAATAGAAAGGGTTGGGATGCCTATTTTACCCTTAGGTCTTTGCAGGCTTGTAATGGGAACAACTGATTTGGAGTTGTTAGCATACGACTACAGGGAGCCAGAGTTTGTGGGGCAAAATCTGATTTGTGTGTGTGTGCGTGCGTGCGTGCGTGCACCCAAACCCAGAGCTGTAAGTGTGTGTGCGCCTCAGCTAAGAGATTTAATCTGATTTGCTGAAAATAGTGGGTTGTTTCACATGACTGGTTTAACGGGACTCTGGCACAATTTGAACCAGTGTCCCCGAGTTGTGTGCGCGTGCTTTCAGGTGCATGTGTTTGTGGATTATGGGTTTCTCCCCTTTTGTCCCTGTTTGTGTCTTATGTACTGATGTGTGTGTGTGTGTGTGTTGGCTGTAAACCGGTAGAGAGGTTCATGTTTGTAAATGTGTTTCAGTTTGTTATTGTGTGGTTGGAACGAGGGTGAGAGGTTTGTATTTGTAAAGTTGTTTACGTTTGTTGTTGTGTGGTTGGAACGAGGGTGAGAGGTTCATGTTTGTAAAGGTGTTTCAGTTTGTTGTTGTGTGGTTGGAACGAGGGTATAACTGTTGCTCTTTACTGTTGTTGCTCTTGGGGTTTCAAAGCAGCTTTATTTGGGAAAGTTACATGAAAGTGAAAGCACAGCAAATCAGCTGACAACCACACATCTGGAAAAGAGTTCGGGCTGCAGGACTCTGATACTCGTTCAGTGGTTTACACATCCCTTTGAATCAGAGCTTTATTTTGAACTAATGGACCACCAGAAATATATCAAACCATTGAAATCATCCTCTGGTTCCAATTCTGGGGAGAGGAATGTAGAGATCCAATCCCTTGAACATCCTGTGTGGATCCCAAATGGCACCCATAGAGAACAATACAGAAAGCATCCCAATTATGGCATCTGTGAGCACATTTTTAAGTTTTCCATTTTCTTCTTCACGATTGGCTGATCCCTCCTGATGACCCGGTTGGACATGACTCCAACAGCATCACCAGGAGAGATCAGCCAATGAAGTCCTACCCAGTTGACTACATTAAAATGGTGTAAGCCCTCAATGGCACTACCCCTGCTAATACAGCTTTTTGGCCACTAGAGGCCTCTATCATTCTCTATGCTGGCACCCTATTCCCTTTATAGTCAACTACTTTTGTCAAGAGGGTACATAGGGTAGTGCACCATGTCGGGCAGTGGTCACCAACCTTTTTTGAGTCTAGGTCAGTTTCTGAGTCAAAATGCAAGTCGAGATCTACCGTTCAGATTTTTCACATGACTTTATAAGAGGAAAGCCTATGCAACACTAACCTATTCAAAACAGTACTGTAGTAATGAGGTTTGTGCAGTCGGCTATAGGCCCAATACATTATCACCACGTATTGGCTTTGCTTGAATTGACCTGCCAACGCATTCTGGTTCTTCTCAGATCATTTAAAAAAAACTGGTATTTCAACATTTGAGGTAGGCTATATGATCACACAGGTAATAGATCCGTTGTAATACTACTTGTCAGGCACAGCTGAGTGAGCATACGTTCATTATCTGTTATTATTTTACTGTACTGATGGTGCCTGCATCTGATGGTCAGTCTCAGCGGATGGAGAGAGCAGCAGACTGAGGGTCCAACTCTCAACATCTCTCCGCTCTCCCTTTCCTCCACGGACACTGACCAAAAGGGGACACCGTCTTCGGCGAAACTCGAGTCGTACCGCATTATTTCTGCCTCATCCATCAATTCATGTTCTTACTCCAATGACCAGAGAATGTGAAATATTACCAAGCTGCTAATAATAACACAAGCATGCCGATACACTTTCCTACTCCTTCATTACAGCTGCAGTGCTGGTTGTAGCGTTAGTGGAAGTACAGAGAACGCGCATTTCTGAAAGTATTAAATACAAAGTGTTGACAGTGCTGAGTAAAAACTTAAACATGAACTCACTCACTTTGCTGTATTTGTTGACAGTCTCTCTCTAGTCGTGGTTTTAAAAGTTAAGAAATCTCACAGTATCAACTTTGCTGTAGTTTTCTTTTACACCTGCTACGTTAGCCTACTGTAGACATGGTAATCTGAGCCATTTGATTGGCCAGCGGTAGGCCTATAGTGCACTTGATTTGCTCCCCCCGGGCACGCCGAGAAGGCAGAGTTTCTACCTTCAGACATATGAAATTATTCAAAATGGGAACACGTCGCCTCACCCCCCATCCCCTCACCCTCATCTCCTTACCCCCTGCTCCCCCCATTACCTCACCCATTGGCCTATCTACCAACAGTGCTAGCTTTAAAGGCCTATTCTTTATGTCAACTCATTTGTCTACAGAAGTAAGAAAAATACAATTTTAGAAAGCTATTTACTGAGTGGAAAAAGCAGACTGGCATGCACCTAAGAGCAGTACCCTATGCCAGCACGAAAAATCTTAAAGGTGTTTTAAAAAGGAGCGAAAGACTGAATGGTTTAACCATGTCATCTCGTGAAACTCTGGGAAGCAATATGGCTAGAATTGAGTTTCTCTCCCCGTCGTCCTGTTATTTTCTGTTTTCCAGCCCTCAACTCTCAGAGCTTATACAGTTTAAAGGAGGTTCTTAACTCAAGGCTTTGTGTCACTTGGAAACAGTGCATTTGTTGCCGAGGAAACCGGTCTGGTCCGGCGAAACTCTGAAACGGAGACAACCTCTGTTTGGGGCGGGGCGTGGCCAGGCCTGACTTATCAATGGTAGAGAGCTGCTTTCGCCCAGAAACCACTGGTCTTTTAAAGAGACCTGTATGTCTCATTTCCAAGGCTTGCAGTAACCCGATATCCTTATAATATGAGCACATCGAATAGTTGTGAAATGGTAGAATGGAAAATCTTGTTTCAGTCTCCATGAAATGCCAACCTTGTGATGCACTGAAACAGAAGCTTTGTCACGTGGGACACTTTTAAAGATGGAAGAATGTGACATTCTGGGGACGTTTTCCAAAGGGCCGGTCCTATTAAAGGTCTTGTGAATATAGACGGGATAAAAAACGAAGTAGTCTTTTCATTGATTGGGGCAAAACATAGTGGAACAGTGAAGTAAGGCCTACACACTAATTTGATCCAACACAAACCTTTAGTTCCTATTAGTTCACAATGTTTCACTCCTGAAGAGACCTTGGCCTGAAAAAACTTTGTGAGGCAGTATTTATTTAACCTTTATTTAACTAGGCAAGTCAGTTAAGAACAAATTCTTATTTTCAATGACGGCCTAGGAACAGTGGGTTAACTGCCTGTTCAGGGGCAGAACGACAGATTTGTACCTTGTCAGCTCGGGGGTTTGAACTTGAAACCTTCCGGTTACTAGTCCAACGCTCTAACCACTAGGCTACCCTACCGCCCCAGTATGTGTTAGACCAATAGTGTGTGAGTTGTAGTTCACTAAATAGATATCTAGAACAGGAGCCATGCCAAGGCAGAGTCATGATGGTGCTGGGCACAGAGAGCCCTGCAACAACACAGCCAGGGAGCCAGGCAGGCAGTTTTTTATAAATATTTTTACCTTTATTTAACTAGGAAAGTCAGTTGACAACAAATTCTTATTTACAATGACAGCCTACCGGGGAACAGTGGGTTAACTGCCTTGTTCAGGGGCAGAGCGACATATTTTTACCTTGTCAGCTCGGGGATTCAATCCAGAAACCTTTCGGTTACTGGGCAAACGCTCTAACCACTAGGCTACCTACTGCCCCAGTTAGTTAGGCAGACAGTCATGCAGTCAGATATGCAGGCAGGCAGACAGGCTGGGAAAGCAGGCAGTCAGGGCATCAGTTAGACAGGCAGGCAGTCAGTCAGGCAGACAGGCAGTTAGAAAGGGAGAGGGTTAAACAGAGACACGTGACCAGGCATGTTAACACAGGGATTACAGCATAAAACACACAGAATCAAACCTTGGAGGAAATCAGAGGAATGTTCCAGAGAAACTACAGGAACTATTGACCCCCCTTCTCCTTCCCCCAGCGTCAACAGCATTTACTCATGGAATTAGTAAAAGAGACAGATGCAAACAAAACTAGAGCATTTTAATGGTCGTCAATGTAAAATCTATACAATGGCAAATTCCTCAGAGACGGGTGCGCTCACTGATTCACTAATGGTGTGCCTAGAGACATGCTAACCTGCTAACATGACTGTGTGCCTACATACATGCTAACCTGCTAACGTGACTGTGTGCCTAGAGACATGCTAACCTGCTAACATGACTGTGTTCCATACCAACATGACTGTGTGCCTAGAGACATGCTAACCTGCTAACATTACTGTGTGCCTGCAAACATGACTGTGTGCCTGCTAACATGACTTTCAGCCTGCTAACATGACTTTCTGCCTGCTAACATGACTTTCTGCCTGCTAACATGACTTTCTGCCTGCTAACTTGACTTTCTGCCTGCTAACATGACTGTGTGCCTGCTAACATGACTTTCTGCCTGCTAACATGACTTTCTGCCTGCTAACATGACTTTCTGCCTGCTAACTTGACTTTCTGCCTGCTAACATGACTGTGTGCCTGCTAACATGACTTTCTGCCTGCTAACATGACTGTGTGTAGATCAGTGTTCACAGTGTAATTCTATCTAGTCAGTCCTCTACTAACAGTCATATACTGTAGATCAGTGTTCACAGTGGAATTCTATCTAGTCAGTCCTCTACTAACAGTCATACTGTAGATCAGTTTTCACAGTGGAATTCTATCTAGTCAGTCCTCTACTAACAGTCATAATGTAGATCAGTTTTCACAGTGGAATTCTATCTAGTCAGTCCTCTACTAACAGTCATAATGTAGATCAGTTTTCACAGTGGAATTCTATCTAGTCAGTCCTCTACTAACAGTCATAATGTAGATCAGTGTTCACAGTGGAATTCTATCTAGTCAGTCCTCTACTAACAGTCATAATGTAGATCAGTGTTCACAGTGGAATTCTATCTAGTCAGTCCTCTACTAACAGTCATAATGTAGATCAGTGTTCACAGTGTAATTCTATCTAGTCAGTCCTCTACTAAGTCATAATGTAGATCAGTTTTCACAGTGGAATTCTATCTAGTCAGTCCTCTACTAACAGTCATACTGTAGATCAGTTTTCACAGTGTAATTCTATCTAGTCAGTCCTCTACTAACAGTCATAATGTAGATCAGTTTTCACAGTGGAATTCTATCTAGTCAGTCCTCTACTAACAGTCATAATGTAGATCAGTTTTCACAGTGGAATTCTATCTAGTCAGTCCTCTACTAACAGTCAAAATGTAGATCAGTGTTCACAGTGGAATTCTATCTAGTCAGTCCTCTACTAACAGTCATAATGTAGATCAGTGTTCACAGTGGAATTCTATCTAGTCAGTCCTCTACTAACAGTCAAAATGTAGATCAGTGTTCACAGTGGAATTCTATCTAGTCAGTCCTCTACTAACAGTCATAATGTAGATCAGTGTTCACAGTGGAATTCTATCTAGTCAGTCCTCTACTAACAGTCATAATGTAAATCAAATCAAATCAAATTTTATTTGTCACATACACACGGTTAGCAGATGTTAATGCAAGTGTAGCGAAATGCTTGTGCTTCTAGTTCCGACAATGCAGTAATAACAAGTAATCTAACTAACAATTCCAAAACTACTGTCTTGTACACAGTGTAAGGGGATAAAGAATATGTACATAAGGATATATGAATGAGTGATGGTACAGAGCAGCATAGGCAAGATACAGTAGATGGTATCGAGTACAGTATGTACAAATGAGATGAGTATGTAAACAAAGTGGCATAGTTTAAAGTGGCTAGTGATACATGTATTACATAAGGATACAGTCGATGATATAGAGTACAGTATATACGTATGCATATGAGATGAATAATGTAGGGTAATTAACATTATATAAGGTAGCATTGTTTAAAGTGGCTAGTGATATATTTACATCATTTCCCATCAATTCCCATTATTAAAGTGGCTGGAGTTGAGTCAGTGTCAGTGTGTTGGCAGCAGCCACTCAGTGTTAGTGGTGGCTGTTTAACAGTCTGATGGCCTTGAGATAGAAGCTGTTTTTCAGTCTCTCGGTCCCAGCTTTGATGCACCTGTACTGACCTCGCCTTCTGGATGATAGCGGGGTGAACAGGCAGTGGCTCGGGTGGTTGATGTCCTTGATGATCTTTATGGCCTTCCTGTGACATCGGGTGGTGTAGGTGTCCTGGAGGGCAGGTAGTTTGCCCCCGGTGATGCGTTGTGCAGACCTCACTACCCTCTGGAGAGCCTTACGGTTGAGGGCGGTGCAGTTTCCATACCAGGCGGTGATACAGCCCGCCAGGATGCTCTCGATTGTGCATCTGTAGAAGTTTGTGAGTGCTTTTGGTGACAAGCCAAATTTCTTCAGCCTCCTGAGGTTGAAGAGGCGCTGCTGCGCCTTCTTCACGATGCTGTCTGTGTGAGTGGACCAATTCAGTTTGTCTGTGATGTGTATGCCGAGGAACTTAAAACTTGCTACCCTCTCCACTACTGTTCCATCGATGTGGATAGGGGGGTGTTCCCTCTGCTGTTTCCTGAAGTCCACAATCATCTCCTTAGTTTTGTTGACGTTGAGTGTGAGGTTATTTTCCTGACACCACACTCCGAGGGCCCTCACCTCCTCCCTGTAGGCCGTCTCGTCGTTGTTGGTAATCAAGCCTACCACTGTTGTGTCGTCCGCAAACTTGATGATTGAGTTGGAGGAGTGCGTGGCCACGCAGTCGTGGGTGAACAGGGAGTACAGGAGAGGGCTCAGAACGCACCCTTGTGGGGCCCCAGTGTTGAGGATCAGCGGGGAGGAGATGTTGTTGCCTACCCTCACCACCTGGGGGCGGCCCGTCAGGAAGTCCAGTACCCAGTTGCACAGGGCGGGGTCGAGACCCAGGGTCTCGAGCTTGATGACGAGCTTGGAGGGTACTATGGTGTTGAATGCCGAGCTGTAGTCGATGAACAGCATTCTCACATAGGTATTCCTCTTGTCCAGATGGGTTAGGGCAGTGTGCAGTGTGGTTGAGATTGCATCGTCTGTGGACCTATTTGGGCGGTAAGCAAATTGGAGTGGGTCTAGGGTGTCAGGTAGGGTGGAGGTGATATGGTCCTTGACTAGTCTCTCAAAGCACTTCATGATGACGGATGTGAGTGCTACGGGGCGGTAGTCGTTTAGCTCAGTTACCTTAGCTTTCTTGGGAACAGGAACAATGGTGGCCCTCTTGAAGCATGTGGGAACAGCAGACTGGTATAGGGATTGATTGAATATGATCTAATGTAGATCAGTTTTCACAGTGGAATTCTATCTAGTCAGTCCTCTACTAACAGTCATAATGTAGATCAGTGTTCACAGTGGAATTCTATCTAGTCAGTCCTCTACTAAGTCATATACTGTAGATCAGTGTTCACAGTGGAATTCTATCCAGTCAGTCCTCTACTAACAGTCATACTGTAGATCAGTTTTCACAGTGGAATTCTATCTAGTCAGTCCTCTACTAAGTCATATACTGTAGATCAGTTTTCACAGTGTAATTCTATCTAGTCAGTCCTCTACTAAGTCATATACTGTAGATCAGTTTTCACAGTGGAATTCTATCTAGTCAGTCCTCTACTAACAGTCATAATGTAGATCAGTGTTCACAGTGGAATTCTATCTAGTCAGTCCTCTACTAACAGTCATAATGTAGATCAGTGTTCACAGTGGAATTCTATCTAGTCAGTCCTCTACTAACAGTCAAAATGTAGATCAGTTTTCACAGTGGAATTCTATCTAGTCAGTCCTCTACTAACAGTCATACTGTAGAGCATTGTTCACAGTGGAATTCTATCTAGTCAGTCCTCTACTAACAGTCATACTGTAGATCAAACATGACAGTGACCAGTGGATGAGTACTGTAGCTGCCATTTGAGTTGTGATCTGGCAGGGTGGCATATGTATTCTGGGTGGGTGTCACCATCAGCATCGACACAGTACTGTGAGCTTCCTCCACACACACGTGAGTATGCACACACACACACACATACACACATACACACTCGACGCTGTGTAACTCACTCTAGTCATGACAGTATGGTAAAGAATGCAGAGGCCGAGGCACAACAGAGATATCACTTCAAACCCACAGGCCGGAGTCTCAGATCCTTTCAGTGTATTGAATGAATGGAGATATGCTCTGATGGGCCACCTCAGAGCCATGCATCACCCAGCTCAAAGGGAACTGTTGATATCTGGGCTGTGTAGCGCTGTGGCAGCCTGAATGAGAGGTGTGTGTGGGACGTAGAGGGACAAGCACAGAGAATGGACGGTGCTCAGTGCACCACTATTAGGCTGGAGGTGGGACACCCAGATCTGACCCTGACTCAACAAGAACTCTCTCTCTCATAAGAGTGAGTCATAGTCTGACTCTTCCTTTCTCTGTCTCTCTCTCTCTCTCTCTCTCCCTTTCTCTCTACTGGTCCTCTCCCCCTCTCTCTCTCTCTCTCTCTCTCTCTCTCTCTCTCACCTCTCTCTATTTCATTCTCTCTCTTTCTTTCTACACCACTCTCTCTTTCTCCTCCCTCTCTTCTCTCTCTCCCTCTCTCTTCCCCCTCCCTATGTGAAAAGGTGAAGGGGAGCATTGTATTTGTCTGTGTGTGGATGTGGATGGCAGAGTACCAGTAGACAGGCAGATGTACTGATGAGCTGATAAGGAGAGTCGTAGGCAGCGCTTCAACCAACATGTACAGCCAATGTACAGCCAAATACGCACAACGTCAAGAAAGACAGGTACTCACAACTGTGATGTGTTGGCCATCAATGGTCTAAATCATAGAAGGAGAGATACGGGCCAGCCTCAGGCCCAGGCACCACAGACATACAGACAGGTTGAGGCCTGGTTTAGCAGGCTGATTCTGCTGCAATACTGGCTCAGCTTCAAGGTACAGGGGCCGGATTCACAAAACCTTTAAGAACAAATATCTTCTTAACTGCCATTTTTTCCTTAACTATAGACTTATGAAGAAAGTTAAGCAAAGTTGCTATTCCGCAATACAGGTATTGTAAATGTTCTTAAGGTTTTTCCTAAGTTTCTTCCTAAGAAAAAAGATAAGGAGAAATGGGATTCTTGAAAATAGTGTTTTAGGATCTCTTCTAGGAAATGTATTTAACTTTAGGACAGCTAAATCCTTGTCTTGAGACGAATGGATACTTTTGTAAACATGAACGTGTTCTTGCGCCACAGACACAGTTGGCTACTATTATATTTAAATATATTTAAATACAGCAAGAAAACAAATTAAACAGACATTATCTAGCTAGCTAGTAATTAACAATATATTACAATATTCTAGAAGTGTTAAATAGCTAGCGCTATCTCATCAATTTGCAAAGAAGAACTTGGCTAACATAGCTAACGTTAACGTCGTTAGCTATGTTGTTGTCTATAACGTCGTTACGTGTTACCGAGCTAACGTAGCTACCTAACTTACCTGTCGCGCAGTCCCTCTACCACCATCTATCTCTATGATGGACGACACCTTCTCCTCCAGCTGGTCCACATGAATGTTCTCTCAGCTCTCTTCTTCTTAGCAGCCACCTTGTTGTCGGACCACTTCCCTTGCCATTCCCCCGACGGCAGAGACAGACTCGGCCACTCTCCCTTGCCATTCCCCCGACGGCAGAGACACACTCGGCCACTCTCCCTTGCCATTCCCCCGACGGCAGAGACAGACCCGGCCACTCTCCCTTGCCATTCCCCCGACGGCAGAGACAGACTCGGCCACTCTCCCTTGCCATTCCCCCGACGGCAGAGACAGACTCGGCCACTCTCCCTTGCCATTCCCCCGACGGCAGAGACAGACTCGGCCACTCTCCCTTGCCATTCCCCCGACGGCAGAAACAGACTCGGCCACTCTCCCTTGCCATTCCCCCGACGGCAGAGACAGACTCGACCACTCTCCCTTGCCATTCCCCCGACGGCAGAGACAGACTCGGCCACTCTCCCTTGCCATTCCCCCGACGGCAGAGACAGACTCGGCCACTCTCCCTTGCCATTCCCCCGACGGCAGAGACAGACTCGGCCACTCTCCCTTGCCATTCCCCCGACGGCAGAGACAGACTCGGCCACTCTCCCTTGCCATTCCCCCGACGGCAGAGACAGACTCGGCCACTCTCCCTTGCCATTCCCCCGACGGCAGAGACAGACTCGGCCTCTCTCCCTTGCCATTCCCCCGACGGCAGAGACAGACTCGGCCACTCTCGCCCATCCTCTCTTTTTGGTCTCAGCAGTGAACCTGCAGTTATCAAGTCGAGGAATTGCATAATAAGACTAAGCATTTAGCCTATTAAAATGTTAATCTGACTATAACAAAACCATGTGCTATCAAGTATTATATGTTTAGCTGACGAAGATCGAGAAATGGTCATGAGATATTATCAAAGCAAGTTTGTAAAATTAATGGATTCACATACAAGGCATAAAGCTTAATTACTGTATAAGGCAATACTGACATTAACAAAGCATAATTCTAAACACGTAGATCCCACGGATAACATACAAGACAAATGTGAACAATGAACGAAGAGATGACTACTAGGCAAGAAACCTGGGAAATGAGAAAATATCCTGCAACTGTTCTCCAATTGACTGGATTCAGGATAAGAGAGAGAACAGCAGACCTCCGTTCCATGTCTAACATCTGAAGGTGTATCTTTTTCGAACCAAAACGATACCAAGTTTACAGTAACCTGATCACCCATGCCCCGTCTCCACAGGGTTTCACAGCATCTAAAGGCTATGTGGAGGAGGAGCCCAATGGAAATAGACAATAAACACCCATAGAGTCATGTCGAGTTCACCCTATACAGATAGATACAAGGTACCACAGAGATCATACATCCATATAGGTGGCATACACAGGAGGTTGGTGGCACCTTAATTGGGGAGGACCGGCTCGTGGTAATGGCTGGAGCAGAATAGGTGGAATGGTATCAACATTTGGTTTCCATGAGTTTGATGCCATTTCATTCGCTCCATTCCAGTCATTATTATGAGCCGTCCTCCCCTCAGCAGCCTCCACTGATGGAATAAAAGTTATCCTCAGAGGATAAGTTTAAGATAGATAACAGATAGCTGCTGAAGAATTATTCTAGCACACATTCCAGTAATCAGTCCTCTGGATACTGTAACAGAGAGATACATTTTGGCCCCTTAGAGGGGGAAGGACTGTGTTTTGTGTTTTGTTCAGCCATTTGCCATGCAGCCTAAGCACAGAGATTACATACATGATGGCCAAACCTACAGAGGGAGACAGATGTGGAGGGAGGAAGGCCAGCACAGAGGTAGAGGAGGAGGGGAGTGAGTCAGGGACAGTGGATGGAGGGTTAGAGGGGGAGGTATGCCAGGTAGGAGTGAGAGAGGGATGAGGGTAAGGGAGAGAGAGAGAGAGAGAATCAGGGCAGGCAGGTCAGACAGGTAGTGTTGGAATGTGACTCCCTGCAGGTATTATCAAGCTCAGGGCAGACAGAGCAGAAAGAAGAGCGACGTGTTGACAGATCACTCCCTGTCTATTGACACGTCCTTCCTTCCCTGAGGCTCTATATGATGAGACAGTCTCTCTGCCTAGTCTGCACCATCACCATGACAACCCATAGAGGAAGTCAACATCTCAGTGATGTCATTGTGTGGGTGGCTGTTGGGAAGGATTGCAGCACAGGTTAATTAAAAGGCATTGATTTGTAAACAGGCCACCTTCCTGCACTACCTCACCCTGGGACTCCCCCAGGCTGCTTCAGATAGACCCCATAGTAACTAGAGTAGCGTTGGAAGCACTGAGGTTACGAATCAGCAAAACAGTGAGAATGCTAGAAGTCTCTTGTTCTCACATCAAAAAGCTTAATGAAACAGCACAGCTGTTTTGTAATGAATTATTTCCTCACATGTAATGTAACTCTGAGCACACGTGTGACATTTACAGAACATGATAATATTCCATCATAGTTCCTGGTAGATCGGGACTTTGTTGAACACAAGATACAACTGGTTTCCTTTAATCAGATGGGCCTCTTGTCTCTGATTGAGCTCTGTGCCGTTCTAGAAGGGGAATTGCTGAGGGTTGGTGGAGTGTTGATTGATGTGTGGTCCTCAAATCTAGCCTGGGACTGTACTATATTCCAGACATGGGTTCAAATAGTATTGCTTTTTGTTCAAAACCAATACTATTTGATGATATGAGTGTTGGCTTGGGGCTGCCCGTAGTGCCAGATGGGGAGGGTTTCCAGATGTGGGACTATACCATTGGTTCCATTGTGAAGGGAAAGCTAATTTGAAAGAAAACAACATACTATTTGAACCTAGGACTGTCCTTCAGTACTGTCGTCCAGCTGCATGCACTGTAGGCTGGCTCAATGTGATCCTCATTGCTGGAAGCAGAACTCCACTGCTCCATTGCTTTAACCTTGATCTCCTCAACACTGGTAATGTAATAATTGGGATAATTCAGATCCATCCAGATTCATCCACAACGTCACATTGAGTTAAGACCCGCTGGATGGAAAGCGCCTGAAGGCAACGTAATCTGCTCTGCTAGAGCCATCAACATTTCTGATGTCTTGATTTATTAACAAAGCCTGTCCTCTGATTCCAGAATATTCTGGTTTAGATGTATTCCATTTTGTGGGGGGTTTGTTGTTTCTATCATTTGAGGGGTGGTTTTAGGCAAGGAAGACGTATTTTGAGTGCCTGTTTCCCAGAACAAGATTCAAACTACTTCTGGTCTAAAATGCATGGAGAGTCTTCATTGAAAGAGTCTTCATTGAAAGAGCTTTGAAGGTGAAGGACTTTATCTGTGTCAGACTTAACTGAGTATTTGAATGGGTCACTGTTTGGAATGAAGTGTGCATACCCTGTCTATTCTACCCTGTCTATTCTATCTTCAGGGATTTATGGACACTCAGTCATCTGCTCCTCTTGTTTTCAGGGATGGAGAGAAGATGGCTACTGGATGTTCTCTGGACTGGATCCTGTATCAGCAGCAGCAGTGGAAGTTCCATTTTGGATCTGGCTATCATCAATATCATTTATTAATATCAGAATACAGACCTTTAGACTAATGTCAGGAGTGTTGTCCAGTGTTCCTCAGCCCCCTTCTGGACAGGTACATAATGGGACACTTCACATTTCCTCAGCCCCTTCTGGACAGGTACATAATGAGACACTTCACATTTCCTCAGCCCCTTCTGGACAGGTACATAATGGGACACTTCACATTTCCTCAGCCCCTTCTGGACAGGTACATAATGGGACACTTCACATTTCCTCAGCCCCTTCTGGACAGGTACATAATGGGACACTTCACATTACCTCAGCCCCTCCTGGACAGGTATATAATGGGACACTTCACATTTCCTCAGCCCCTTCTGGACAGGTACATAATGGGACAGTCCACTTTTCATCACATCCTCCATGGAAAGTTACAGTCCACTTTAACCACCAACACCCCTTGCTCCCATAACGTACATGGGACAGTCTCACATTTCTTCTGGAATAAGACATGACTGTCATCCACTCCAGTTCACCCAAATGGATTCCAACAGAATGACTTTTATTCTACTGCACATGTCTAAAGGACTGGCTTTCTGTTTAAAACATCTATGACATCACAGTGAGCTGCTGATGTACTTATTGAACATGATACATGTACTTCTATTTTCTAAGTCACTATATTATGCTGTTATTGAAACTTGAAGAATGCTGAACAGGTCCGTTGAAGATTTCTGAGGGCACTTCAATATGCCACTATTTCAACAACATATAATAAGCCTGTATATTGAGACATGTTTACCTTCTCATCGTATCAAATGTGACAATATGACAGTACATTGTAAATGTGACAATATGACAGTACATTTCAGCACTTGCCACTTGTCAGGTCGCTATTGTAAACAATGATTTGTCTCACCTGGATAATTAAATGTTAGATTAAACAAATAATACATTGTTCCTCGCCGGTTTTGCAAACCAGTTGACATCTCTATCCAAACAGCTTCTATCCAAACAGTAAATGTTGACACGTATTAATTACTGCTGTCAGAGTGTCTTATCTTCTCATCTATGGGAGTTTTATAGATCAGTAAGTCATGTTGTCTATCTGTCTGGAGAGAGAGAGAGCTAGATGAAGGGAGAGAGATGAAGGGAGAGAGAGAGTGAGAAAGGGAGAGAGAGATGCATACACAGATAGAGAGGGAGAAAAGAGAGGGAGAGAGAGATGCATACACAGATAGAGAGGGAGAAAAGAGAGGGAGAGAGAGAGAAGAGAGAGAGAAAAGGTAGAGAGATGAGAGAGAGTGCGAGAGACTAGGTTCCCCCAGCCACATCCTAATTCACACAGGCACAAATGACCTGAGAGCCCAGCAGGAAAGGGCGGCCACAACACTCAAGGGAGTGATTGAAAAAGCTTCTTCCACTTTCCCCAACACACAAGTGGTTATCTCCACCCTGCTACCACAAAAATACTTTCACCCTGCCACCATAGAGCGGGCGAATGCAAGCATTTTGCAAGACTGCGCCTCAAAACCTAATGTCTACCTGTCCCACCACTCCACCCTAGACTTGAACAGCCTTAACGACCAGGTCCACCTCTACAAGGCAGCAATCCCAACTTTTGCCAGGACCCTGAAGGAAGTCACCCTCAACCGTAGCCCCAGAACCTCACACAGGAGCAACAGACAACCAGCCCAGACCAGCGAGACACCCTCCCAGACCTGCAAGACCCCGCCCTGAAGGACCTGCACCGAGAGAACCCATACCAAGAGGACTTACACCCAGACCACAGCATCACCAGCCACACCCCAACCAGCTAAGACCACCCCAAGCAGACCCTGGCTACACCCTATATAGGCCTCCCATATCAGACCTATGCCCCTTCTGCCCACCTAATGCCCCCCGCCCCCGCGGCGAGGACCTCAACATGACAGCGGGAGATATGCCCAGGCCGTGAACAGAGCAACACGCCCAACCCCCACCATTACACCTGCCCAAGCCCCATCCTGCGACCTAAGAGGTATGTATCAGATGCTCAACATACTCTGCTCACACCTATTGTGATGGTCCAGGCCTAAACCTCACAAAAACAACACTAGATGTTATGGAACACAAAGCTTTTACTATCTCGTCATGGAATATACAAGGTCTGAGGTCATCTGTGCTACCTATATCCCCCCATGGGGCGGCAGGGTAGCCTAGTGGTTAGAGTGTTGGACTAGTAACCGGAAGGTTGCAAGTTCAAATCCCCGAGCTGACAAGGTACAAATCTGTCGTTCTGCCCCTGAACAGGCAGTTAACCCACTGTTCCTAGGCCGTCATTGAAAATAAGAATTTGTTGCCACTATTATTATTAACTGACTTGTTAAATAAAGGTTAAATAAAAATACGATGACAGCTTCTCCATCCTATAGGGGGAGATCAATCATTTCCAGGCCCAGGGACATGTGCTAGTCTGTGTCGACCTAAATGCCAGAACTTGACAAGAACCTGACACCCTCAGCACACAGGGGGACAAACACCTACCTGGAGGTTCCTGCATTCCCCCCTCATTATGCCCCACAAAACGGGTTACAACTCCTGCCGCTCTGTCGGACGCTGGGTATGTACATAGTCAATGGTAGGCTTCGAGGGGACTCCTACGGTAGGTACACCTATAGCTCATTTCTTGGCACTAGTACTGTAGACTACTTTATCACTGACCTCAACCCAGATGTATGGATTAACCACTTTTCCAATCTTTTTGGCTCTATGACAAAGAACAAACAGCAAAACCATGAACATAATCAAATACCGATCTTAGAATCAACTATTAAAGATTACCAGAACCCACTGAAATCTCCAATTACATAGAATGAACCACTGGACAAAATGCAAACCCTCCAACCCAAAAAGGCCTGTGAGGTTGATGGTATCCTAAATGAAATGATAAAATATACAGACCACAAATTCCAAATGGCAATACTTAAGCTCTTTAACATCATCCTCAACTCTGGCATCTTCCCCAATATTTGGAACCAAGGACTGATCACCCCAATCCACAAAAGTGGAGACAAATATGACCCCAATAACTATCATGGGATATAGGTCAACAGCAACCTTGGGAATATCCTCTGCATTATCATTAACAGCAGACTTGTACATTTCCTCAGCGAAAACAATGTACTGAGCAAATGTCAAATTGTCTTTTTACCAAATTACCGTACTCACTCTGCACCCTAATTGACAAATGAACAAACCAAAACAAAGGCAAGGTATTCTCATGCTTATTTTATTTAAAAAAATGTCTGGAAAGTGGTGTTGTGGGAAAACATATGGCATTATAAAATCCATGTACGCAAACAACAAGTGTGCAGTTAAATTGAAAAAAAACCCACATTTCTTTCCACATGGCGGGGGGGGGGGGGGGGGGGTGAGACAGGGATTCGGCTTAAACCCCACTCTCTTCAACATATACACTGCTCAAAAAAATTAAGGGAACACTAAAATAACACATCCTAGATCTGAATGAATGAAATATTCTTATTAAATGCTTGTTTCTTTACATAGTTGAATGTGCTGACAACAAAATCACACAAAAATTATCAATGGAAATCAAATTTATCAAAGCATGGAGGTCTGGATTTGGAGTCACACTCAAAATTAAAGTGGAAAACCACACTACAGGCTGATCCAACTTTGATGTAATGTCCTTAAAACAAGTCAAAATGAGGCTCAGTAGTGTGTGTGGCCTCCACGTGCCTGTATGACCTCCCTACAATGCCTGGGCATGCTCCTGATGAGGTGGCGGATGGTCTCCTGAGGGATCTCCTCCCAGACCTGGACTAAAGCATCCGCCAACTCCTGGACAGTCTGTGGTGCAACGTGGTGTTGGTGGATGGACCGAGACATGATGTCCCAGATGTGCTCAATTGGATTCAGGTCTGGGGAACTGGCGGGCCAGTCCATCGCATCAATGCCTTCCTCTTGCAGGAACTGCTGACACACTCCAGCCACATGAGGTCTAGCATTGTCTTGCATTAGGAGGAACCCAGGGCCAACCACACCAGCATATGGTCTCACAAGGGGTCTGAGGATCTCATCTTGGTACCTAATGGCAGTCAGGCTATCTCTGGCGAGCACATGGAGGGCTGTGCGGCCCCCCAAAGAAATGCCACCCCACACCATGACTGACCCACCGCCAAACCGGTCATGCTGGAGGATGTTGCAGGCAGCAGAATGTTCTCCACGGCGTCTCCAGACTGTCACGTCTGTCACATGTGCTCAGTGTGAACCTGCTTTCATCTGTGAAGAGCACAGGGCGCCAGTGGCGAATTTGCCAGTCTTGGTGTTCTCTGGCAAATGCCAAACGTCCTGCACGGTGTTGGGCTGTAAGCACAACCCCCACCTGTGGACGTCGGGCCCTCATACCACCCTCATGGAGTCTGTTTCCGACCGTTTGAGCAGACACATGCACATTTGCGGCCTGCTGGAGATCATTTTGCAGGGCTCTGGCAGTGCTCCTCCTGCTCCTCCTTGCACAAAGGCGGAGGTAGCGGTCCTGCTGCTGGGTTGTTGCCCTCCTACTGCCTCCTCCACGTCTCCTGATGTACTGGCCTGTCTCCTGGTAGCGCCTCCATGCTCTGGACACTACGCTGACAGACACAGCAAACCTTCTTGCCACATCTCGCATTGATGTGCCATCCTGGATGAGCTGCACCACCTGAGCCACTTGTGTGGGTTGTAGACTACGTCTCATGCTACCACTAGAGTGAAAGCACCGCCAGCATTCAAAAGTGACCAAAACATCAGCCAGGAAGCATAGGAACTGAGAAGTGGTCTGTAGTCCCCACCTGCTGAACCACTCCTTTATTGTGGGTGTCTTGCTAAATGCCTATAATTTCCACCTGTTGTCTATTCCATTTGCACAACAGTATGTGAAATGTATTGTCAATCAGTGTTGCTTCCTAAATGGACAGTTTGATTTCAAAGAAGTGTGATTGATTTGGAGTTGCATTGTGTTGTTTAAGTGTTCCCTTTATTTTTTTGAGCAGTGTAAATCAGCGAATTGTCGAAGACACTAGAAGAGTCTGCAGCATCCAGCCTCACACTAATAGATTATGAAGTCAAGTGTCTACTCTTTGCTGATGATCTGGTACTTCTGTCCCTAACCAATGAGGGTCTACAGTGGCACCTTGATCTTCTGTACAGATTCTGTCAGACCTGGGCCCTGACAGTAAATCTCAGTAAGACAAAAATAATGATGTTCCAAAAAATGTCAAGTTGCCAGGACCACGAATACAAATCCCATCTAGACACTGTTGCCCTAGAGCACACAAAAACTAGACATACAGGTAACTTCCACGAAGCTGTGAACGATCTGAGAGACAAGGCAAGAAGGGCCTTCTATGCCATCAAAAGGAACATAAAGTTTGACATACCAATTATGATCTGCCTAAAAATACTTGAATCAGTTATAGAACCCATTGCCCTTTATGGTTGTGAGGTCTGGGGTCTGCTCACCAACCAAGAATTCACAAAATGGGACAAACACCAAATTGAGACTGCATGCAGAATTCTGCAAAAAAATATCCTCTGTGTCTAAGGTAAAACACCAAATAATGCAGAGCAGAATTATGACGATACCCACTAATTATCAAAATCCAGAAAAGATTGGTCTAGCAGTCTAGTGTGTGTTTAGACCCAGGCCTTCCTATTGGTCTAGCAGTCTAGTGTGTGTTTAGACCCAGGCCTTCCTATTGGTCTAGCAGTCTAGTGTGTGTTTACACCCAGGCCTTCCTATTGGTCTAGCAGTCTAGTGTGTGTTTAGACCCAGGCCTCCCTATTGGTCTAGCAGTCTAGTGTGTGTTTTGGCCCAGGCCTTCCTATATCATTCCCCAACCAGAAACTGTGGATTGATGGCAGAATTTGTGCAAAACTGAAAGCACGAACCACTGCTTTTAATCAGAGCAAGGTGACAGGAAACATGACCGAATACAGACAGTGTAGCGATTCCCTTCGCAAGGTAATCAAACAAGCTAAGCGTCAGTATAGAGACAATGTGGAGTCGCAATTCAACGGCTCAGACACGAGAGGTATGTGGCAGGGTCTACAGTCAATCACGGACTACAAAAGAAAAACCAGTCCCGTCACGGACCAGGATGTCTTGCTCCCAGACAGACTAAACAACTTCTTTGCTCGCTTTGAGGACAATACAGTGCCACCGACACGGCCCACTACCAAAACCTGCGGGCTCTCCATCACTGTAGCCAACGTGAGTAAAACATTTAAATGTGTTAACCCTCGCAAGGCTACAGGCCCAGACGGCATCTCCAGCCGCGTCCTCAGAGCATGCGCATACCAGCTGACTGGTGTGTTTACAGACATAATCAATCAATCCCTATCCCAGTCTGCTGTTCCCACATGCTTCATGAGGTCCACCATTGTTCCTGTTCCCAAGAAAGCTAAGGTAACTGAGCTAAATGACTACCGTCCTGTAGCACTCACTTCCGTCATCATGAAGTGCTTTGAGAGACTAGTAAAGGACCATATCACCTCCACCCTACCTGACACCCTATACCCATTCCAATTAGCTTACCGCACCAATAGGTCCACAGACGACACAATCGCCATCACACTGCACACTGCCCTAACCCATCTGGGCAAGAGAAATCCTATGTAAGAATGCTGTTCATCGATTACAGCTCAGTACCCTCCAAACTCAAACTCGTCATTAAGCTCAAGACCCTGGGTCTCGACCCCGCCCTGTGCAACTGGGTCCTGGACTTCCTGACGGGCCGCCCCCAGGTGGTGAGGGTAGGTAACAACATCTCCACCCCGCTGATCCTCAACACTGGGTCCCCACAAGGGTGCGTTCTCAGCCCTCTCCTGTACTCCCTGTTCACCCACGACTGCGTGGCCATGCATGCCTCCAACTCAATCATCAAGTTTGCAGACGACACTACAGTGGTAGGCTTGATTACCAACAACGACGAGACGGCCTACAGGGAGGAGATGAGGGCCCTCGGAGTGTTGTGTCAGGAAAATAACCTCACATTCAATGTCAACAAAACAAAGGAGATGATCGTAGACTTCAGGAAACAGCAGCCCCCTATCTACATTGACTGGACAGTAGTGGAGAGGGTGGAAAGTTTTAAGTTCCTCGGCATACACATCACCGACAAACTGAAATGGTCCAACCACACAAACAGTGTGGTGAAGAAGGCGCAGCAGAGCCTCTTCAACCTCAGGAGGCTGAAAAAATTCAGCTTGTCACCAAAAACACTCACAAACTTTTACAGATGCACAATCGAGAGCATCCTGTCGGGCTGTATCACCGCCTGGTATGGCAACTGCTCCGCCCACAACCGTAAGGCTCTCCAGAGGGTAGTGAGGTCTGCACAACACATCACCGGGTGCAAACTACCTGCCTTCCAGGACACCTACACCACCCGATGTCACAGGAAGGCCAAAAAGATCATCAAGGACAACAACCACCCGAGCCACTGCATGTTCACCCCGCTATCATCCAGAAGGCGAGGTCAGTACAGGTGCATCAAAGCTGGGACCAAGAGACTGAAAAACAGCTTCTATCTCAAGGCCATCAGACTGTTAAACAGCCACCACTAACATTGAGTGGCTGCTGCCAACATACTGACTCAACACTAGCCACTTTAATAATGGAAAATTGATGTAATCAATTTATCACTAGCCACTTTATATAATGCTTACATACCCTACATTACTCATCTCATATGCATATACTGTACTCTATATCATCTACTGCATCTTGCCATCTTGATGTAATTAAATGTATCACTAGCCACTTTAAACAATGCCACTTTTTATAATGTTTTCATACCCTACATTTCTCATATGTATATACTGTACTCTATACCATCTACTGCATCTTGCCTATGCCGTTCTGGCATCACTCATTCATATATGTTTATGTACATATTCATATTCATTCCTTTACACTTTACACTTGTGTGTATAAGGTAGTTGTTGTGAAATTGTTAGGTTATATTACTTGTTAGATATTACTGCATGGTCGGAACTAGAAGCACAAGCATTTCGCTACTCTGTGACTGTGTGTTTTGAGGCCCAACCATATTGGCTAGAGAAACTCCTAGAGAAACTCCAAGTTGCAGGGTTAACATCTGCTAAACATGTGTATGTGACAAATACATTTGATTTGATTTGTTTTAGTCTAGCAGTTAGTGGGTGTTTAGGACCTGCCCTTCCTATTGGTCTATCAGTTAATGTGTTCAGGCCCTGCCCATCCTATTGGTCTAGCAGTTAGTGTATGTTTAGGCCCTGCCCTTCCTATTGGTCTAGCAGTTAGTGTGTTGTTGGGCTTTGCTCCCTGGCCCGTTGTGTGGTGGCTGTTACTATGTGGGGTAATAATGACATCAAAACAAGGCAGTCTGTCATCATGATTATTCATATTATCAAAACAAATAGATAACACTTTATTTGGATAGTCCATCTGCAGACTATCAGTACCATTTCAACTAACTATCTACTAACCCTAGCTCTAAACCTAACCTTAACCCTTATCCTAACCCTAATCTTAACCCTAAACCTAGCCCTAACCTTAACGCTTACCCAAAACCTTATTCTAAACATAACCCCACTGTAACCTTAGCAAGCGGTTGTTTATCAACAGATAGTTTGTTGATAGTATAACCATGTACAGTCGCGACCTGCAGAGCCACACCTGTTTTGAGCCCCACATTTTTAGGCAAAAAAATACATGTACACCATCGTTCAAAAGTTTGGGGTCACTTAGAAATGTCCTTGTTTTTGAAAGAAAAGCACATTTTTTGTTCATTTAAAATAACATACAATTTATCAGAAATACAGTGTAGACATTGTTAATGTTGTAAATGACTATTGTAGCTGGAATCACCAGATTTTTATGGAATATCGACATACGCGTAGAGGCCATTATCTGCAACCATCACTGTGTTAGCTAATCCAAGTTTATCATTTTAAAAGGCTAGTTGATCATTAGAAAACCCTTTTGCAATTATGTTAGCACAGCTGGAAACTGTTGTTCTGATTAAAGAAGCAATACAACTGGCCTTCTTTGGACCAGTTGAGTATCTGGAGCATCAGCATTTGTGGGTTCGATTACAGGCTCAGAATATCCAGAAACAAGGACGTTTCTTCTGAAACTCGTCAGTCTATTCTTGTTCTGAGAAATGAAGGCTATTCCATGTGAGAAATTGCCAAGAAACTGAAGATCTCATACAGCGCTGTGTACTACTCCCTTCACAGAACACCGCAAACTGGCTCTAACCAGAATAGAAAGAGGAGTGGGAGGCCCCGGTGCACAACTGAGCAAGAGGACAAGTACTTTAGAGTGTCTAGTTTAGAGAAAGAGATGCCTCACAAGTCCTCAACTGGCAGCTTCATTAAATGGTTCCCACAAAACACCAGTCTCAACGTCAACAGTGAAGAGATGACTCTGGGATGCTGGCCTTCTAGGCAGAGTTGCAAAGAAAAGGCCATATCTCAGACTGGCCAATACATAGAAAAGATTAAGATGGGCAATAGAACACAGGCACTGGACAGAGGAAGATTGGAAAAAAGTGTTATGGACAGACAAATCTAAGTTTGAGGTGTTCAAATCACAAAGAAGAACATTTGTGAGACGCAGAAAAAATGAAAAGATGCTGGAGGAGTGCTTGATGCCATCTGTCAAGCACATGGTGGAGGCAATGTGATGATCTGGGGATGCTTTGGTGGTGGTAAAGTTGGAGATTTGTACAGGGTAAAAGGGATCTTGAAGAAGGAAGGATATCACTCCATTTTGCAATGCCATACCCTGTGGACGGCGCTTAATTGGAGCCAATCTCCTCCTACAACAGGACAATGATCCAAAACACAGCTCCAAACTATGCAAGAACTATTTAGAGAAGAAGCATTCAGCTGGTATTCTGTCTATAATGGAGTGGCCAGCACAGTCTCAACCCTATTGAGCTGTTGTGGGAGCAGCCTGGCTGCTTGGCTGTGATTGGCTCAGTGTTCTGTCACTCATGGGGACACTATGTCATCGGCAAGTTTATGTCCTTAGTACGGATAGACATCCAAAATTTCAGCCCTTTGGGTCCGGCCATAGAGTTATATTACAAGTGCCCTTCCAAGAAGGCTCAAGGTCATTGGCCACAGATAAAATGACGTCAAATCATGCTATATGGGGTGGCAGGGTAGCCTAGTGGTTAGAGCGTTGGACTAGAAACCAAAGGTTGCAAGTTCAAATCCCCGAGCTGTCAATGTACAATGCTGTTGTTCTGCCCCTGAACAGGCAATTAACCCACTGTTCCTAGGCCTTCATTGAAAATAAGAATTTGTTCTTAACTGACTGGCTCTTAACTGACTTAGTTAAATAAAGGTAAAAAAAATATGTACAGTAGCTTTGATTGGACTGATCATGTCAACATCTTACTTTCCAAGTCTTAGCTAGCAGTCATCATCATGAATCCAGTCTACTGGCAAATCCTTTTCCATTCTTGTCATATGAATAGAAATAATGAAGAGAAATTATAGATAAAACTCATGGTGCACATCGGCCATTGGGCGTAAAGATTACACAACAAATTGGAAATCGCAAATTCAACAACTAGTCGTTTGGAAGGTATCAGTGGCTAACTTCAAGCATTGCAAAAAAAACAGTAGCCTGCTATTCAATGGAGTGGCTGTGTGTTCTTTTCCGAGTTCCCACCATAAATCCAGAGAATACCAGAATTTGATGACAAAGTTTGATGACAAAAGCGCCGTGCCACCATCATGTTTAAGTGAGCACATCACAAGCCAAGGTGAGTCCAAAAATATGCAAGGGAGATAAGTATGCTGTAGCTAAGAAAGTAATACTAAGTGTATGTTGTGTAGTAAGCTGTTAGTAGCCCATGTGCCTCAACCTAATAATTTGGTCTATTTTCACCTCTAATTACTGTAAGAGCAGCCCATGTTCTGCATTCTGTCGCTGTACATTTCAGAAGTGCTGAACACACAGTTATATTTAGTACGTCCTTCGTCGCTCGCTCATTACTGTCTTAATGGAAATTATGGAATGCCTCTTATCCACTCATCGTTCCCTTATGCCATGGTTTGTACATCTCAATTGTCAGTAGAAACAATATTTGTTTAATCAAGTCAGCCATACCAGCTATATTTTTTAAAAAGACAATAAATGAGGCTGAATTAATTGTTTCGCTGCCAGACCAGGCAGCTCTGCCATTGGGACAGTTTAATGTTGGGCCCTAACAGTTTGTGGGCACCGCTTGTCACCGTTATAGTGCAATTAATGTATTGTTTAGTGTTGTGTTGTGTAGTGGCTTTGCTGGCATTCATCTTAAACTATTTTTGGGAGTTTTCCACACCAAGATTTACATGCTAAAATCGCCACTGACCATGTAGAGAATCTACAAATGGAAAACCCAGACTATACAAATAAAGTGTGACCCAACAAATGTCCCCTTGGGGATTAAAAAGCATAAATACTCTACTATTATTCAATCAGGTATCTTGTCTCAAAATGACAGAATCTGCCATTTGAAGGTCAGGAAATACCATTAACAATCTTTACCCACTGTGTGAAAGAGTCTGTTAGAGTAAGAAACCAACAGTAATGTCATATTTCCCCATTAGGTCACATAGAGATCAACCTTTCTCTGACCTTAACATAATATGGTCAAGACTGTTATTGTGTAGGAGGTTGAGTTACTGTTTAAACTATATATATATGTATTGTAAATGTTTACTACTAGGTTAAAGAAGAAAACCTATGTCAGGTTCAGTGTTCTGAGTGTGTACAGTGTTCACAGAGAAGTGCTACATGTCATAATAGTACTCTCACTGTCTTGGTCAGCACAGGGAAATGTCCCCTAGAATTTCCCTCCCACTCACATGATGGGATTGTTACGTGAGAGCGAGAGAGAAAGTGAAGCAGGAGAGAGACAATGAGAAGAATTGGAGAGAGAGAGAGGGGCGAGAGAGAGAAAGAGAGGGAAGAGTAAGAGAGAGAGAGAGAGACAGAAGAGAAAGAGAGACAGACAGAAGAGATAGAGAGAGAGAGAGACAGACAGAAGAGAGACAGACAGAAGAGATAGGTAGACAGAAGAGAGAAAGAGACAGAAGAGAGAGGAGACAGAAGAGAGAGAGAGAGAGAGAGAGAGAGAGAGAGAGACAGAGAGAGAGACAGAGAGAGAGACAGAGACAGAGAGAGAGAGAGACAGAGAGAGAGAGAGAGAGACAGAGAGAGAGAGAGACAGAGAGACAGAGAGAGACAGAGAGAGAGAGAGAGAGAGAGAGAGAGAGAGAGAGAGAGAGAGAGAGAGAGAGAGACAGAGAGACAGAGAGAGAGAGAGAGAGAGAGAGACAGAGAGAGAGGGAGACCCCGATCCTTGACTTTGGCGATGTCATTTACAAAATAGCTTCCAACACTCTACTCAACAAATTGGATGCAGTCTATCACAGTGCCATCCGTTCTGTCACCAAAGCCCCATATACTACCCACCACTGCGACCTGTATGCTCTCGTTGGCTGACCCTCGCGTCATACTCATCGCCAAACCCACTGGCTCCAGGTCATCTACAAGTCTCTTCTAGGTAAAGCCCTGCCTCATCTCAGCTCACTGGTCACCATAGCAGCACCCACCCGTAGCACGCGCTACAGCAGGTATATCTCACTGGTCACCCCCAAAGCCAATTCTTCCTTTGGCCACCTTACCTTCCAGTTCTCTGCTGCCAATGACTGGAACGAACTGCAAAAATCACTGAAGCTGGAGACTCGTATCTTCCTCACTAGCTTTAAGCTCCAGCTGTCACAGCAGCTCACAGATCACTGCACCTGTACATAGCTCATCTGTAAATAGCCCATCCAACTACCTCATCCCCTTACTGTATCTATTTATTTTTCTTGCTCCTTTGCACCCCAGTATCTCTACTTGCACATTCATCTTCTGCACATCTACCATTCCAGTGTATAATTACTATATTGCATTTACTATTAATTACCATTACTTTGTCGCTATGGCCTATTTATTGCCTTACCTCCCTTATCCTACCTCATTTGCACACACTGTATATAGATTTTTTCTACTGTATTATTGACTGTATGTTTGTTTATTCCATGTGTAACTGTGTTGTTGTTTGTGTCGAACTGCTTTGCTTTATCTTAGCCAGGTCGCAGTTGTAAATGAGAACTTGTTCTCAACTTGCCGACCTGGTTAAATAAAGGTGAAATAAATAAATAATAATAATGTTTGACTTAGTGAACCATATGGACACAGCGGGGGGATGGGATATAGAGGATGGGGGTTATTATGTGGTATGGGGAGGGCTTTTTGTAGTGCTGTTGAGGGAGGAATGGTGCTCTGGCGGGGGGGGGGGGGGAAGCAATTATTCCTCAAGAGGTCTTGTTTATTGTTGAGATAAAACAAAGCGAACCGAGCACGGCTCCATTGCACTGTGCTTTAGCCTTTTGTACATGCGCTTGACAGATTTCTGACAAGTTCAAAGCGTTTCGAGGGATCTTATGAAGGAGCTGGATGGCAGGGGGGAGCAGGGGGCTTGGCACCGGTGTTTTGGAAGTTGTGTTTCATGACATCTTTATGGGCCTGCCCCACGGTCAACACCATTAGCATGTCCACAATGCGCCTCCCTGCTCCTGCCTGCCTGCCTCCTTTTTCCCCTTCTCCTCTTTTTGTTGTCTTTCTCACACACAACTCAGGGGGAAGAGTGACCTCTCTGCAGCTCTCAATTCACTGCTCCTCTACAGGGCTGAATGGACCGTCGTAACAAAAGGTGACATCATTTTCTCAAGGTTTGATTGGCCCCTACAGTGCCACAGGATGACATCATGCCGCCCCTCCGCCCCCCACCTTCCCCATTTGCTCCGGGATGCAGGGTTGCTGTGACAACAGCATTGGTTAGGTCCTGGTTCCAGGGCTGTGGGCAGGACTTGGCAGTGAGGGCTCGGCTCTGTCGCCAATGGCATCCTATTCCCTGTTGAGTGCAGTACATTTGGCCAGGACCCATAGGGCTTTGGTTGAAAGTAGTGCACTAAATAGGGAATAGTGTGTCATTTGGGACAGAGCCCTACTGCTTGGCTAGGCGTAATGAGCCCAGGCAGGCAGGAGTAACATTGGCCTTGTGTTTGTTGGTAAATATGATCAGATATGCTTAGACACATGCAGTCGTTGAGAAACATGTCTACTAACTCTCTACTAGCTAATAACTCTGGGCTGTGGAGCATACAGATATTTTGTGTGTTTATTATGTATTTTGTGTGTGTGTGTGTGTGTGTGTGTGCGCGCGCGCACCAATCTGTACATGTGTTTGAGGAAAGTCCCAATTTCCCTGAATTAATTCATTAAGAGGTGGTAGCGATAAAAGGGATTTGCCCTCCTCTTCCTCCTCCTCTTCCTCCTCCTCTGCTAACCCTTTGTATTTCCTCAGCCAATCGCATGACAGGAACTAAGATTCTAACCCATATGTGCAAATCCCCATCCCACTCAGTCCAGGTTTTGTTTGCGATGGAACTTTGCTTTTGTTCTCTTATTTACTTAATCAACACTAGTTAAAATCAATAAAGACAACCAAGACAGTATGGGATCTGTGAATAAATAGACATGTGGGTTGAATAGGAGACCAGTCAAGGTGCTTCTCTCTCTAGCAGTT
>NC_092158.1:86677579-86690079 GCF_045791955.1 Oncorhynchus clarkii lewisi
AATCACTATAACAACCCTCACAGCCCAGTACACCATATCAATATAACAACCCTCACAGCCCAGTAGACCATATCACTATAACAACCCTCACAGCCCAGTAGACCATATCACTATAACAACCCTCACAGCCCAGTACACCATATCACTATAACAACCCTCACAACCTAGTACTACTAATCACTATAACAACCCTCACAGCCCAGTACACCATATCAATATAACAACCCTCACAGCCCAGTACACCATATCACTATAACAACCCTCACAGCCCAGTAGACCATATCACTATAACAACCCTCACAGCCCAGTAGACCATATCACTATAACAACCCTCACAGCCCAGTACACCATATCACTATAACAACCCTCACAGCCCAGTACACCATATCACTATAACAACCCTCACAGCCCAGCACACCATATCACTATAACAACCCTCACAGCCCAGTAGACCATATCACTATAACAACCCTCACAGCCCAGTAGACCATATCACTATAACAACCCTCACAGCCCAGTACACCATATCACTATAATAATCCTCACAACCCAGTAGACCATATCACTATAACAACCCTCACAGCCCAGTAGACCATATCACTATAACAACCCTCACAGCCCAGTACACCATATCACTATAACAATCCTCACAACCCAGTAGACCATATCACTATAACAACCCTCACAGCTCAGTACACCATATCACTATAACAACCCTCACAGCCCAGTACACCATATCACTATAACAACCCTCACAGCCCAGTACACTATATCACTATAACAACCCTCACAGCCCAGTACACCATATCACTATAACAACCCTCACAGCCCAGTACACCATGTCACTATAACAACCCTCACAGCCTAGTACTACTAATTACTATAACAACCCTCACAGCCCAGTACACCCTATCACTATAACAACCCTCACAGACCAGTACACCCTATCACTATAACAACCCTCACAGACCAGTTCACCATATCACTATAACAACCCTCACAGACCAGTACACCCTATCACTATAACAACCCTCACAGCCCAGTACACCATATCACTAAAACAACCCTCACAGCCTAGTACACCATATCACTATAACAACCCTCACAGCCCAGTTCACCCTATCACTATAACAACCCTCACATCCCAGTACACCATATCACTATAACAACCCTCACAGCCTAGTAGACCATATCACTATAACAACCCTCACAGCCCAGTAGACCATATCACTATAACAACCCTCACAGCCTAGTAGACCATATCATTATAACAACCCTCACAGCCCAGTACACCATATCACTATAACAACCCTCACAGCCTAGTAGACCATATCACTATAACAACCCTCACAGCCCAGTACACCCTATCACTATAACAACCCTCACAGCCCAGTACACCATATCACTATAACAACCCTCACAGCCCAGTACACCCTATCACTATAACAACCCTCACAGCCCAGTACACCATATCACTATAACAACCCTCACAGCCCAGTAGACCATATCACTATAACAACCCTCACAGCCCAGTACACCCTATCACTATAACAACCCTCACAGCCCAGTACACCATATCACTATAACAACCCTCACAGCCCAGTACACCATATCACTATAACAATCCTCACAACCCAGTAGACCATATCACTATAACAACCCTCACAGCCCAGTAGACCATATCACTATAACAACCCTCACAGCCCAGTACACCATATCACTATAACAATCCTCACAACCCAGTAGACCATATCACTATAACAACCCTCACAGCCCAGTACACCATATCACTATAACAACCCTCACAGCCCAGTACACCATATCACTATAACAACCCTCACAGCCCAGTACACTATATCACTATAACAACCCTCACAGCCCAGTACACCATATCACTATAACAACCCTCACAGCCCAGTACACCATATCACTATAACAACCCTCACAGCCTAGTACTACTAATCACTATAACAACCCTCACAGCCCAGTACACCCTATCACTATAACAACCCTCACAGACCAGTACACCCTATCACTATAACAACCCTCACAGACCAGTTCACCATATCACTATAACAACCCTCACAGACCAGTACACCCTATCACTATAACAACCCTCACAGCCCAGTACACCATATCACTAAAACAACCCTCACAGCCTAGTACACCATATCACTATAACAACCCTCACAGCCCAGTTCACCGTATCACTATAACAACCCTCACATCCCAGTACACCATATCACTATAACAACCCTCACAGCCTAGTAGACCATATCACTATAACAACCCTCACAGCCCAGTAGACCATATCACTATAACAACCCTCACAGCCTAGTAGACCATATCATTATAACAACCCTCACAGCCCAGTACACCATATCACTATAACAACCCTCACAGCCTAGTAGACCATATCACTAT
Source organism: Oncorhynchus clarkii lewisi (assembly GCF_045791955.1). Taxonomy (NCBI): domain Eukaryota; kingdom Metazoa; phylum Chordata; class Actinopteri; order Salmoniformes; family Salmonidae; genus Oncorhynchus; species Oncorhynchus clarkii. Next base: position 86,680,004 of record NC_092158.1, read on the forward strand.
AACAACCCTCACAGCCCAGTACACCCTATCACTATAACAACCCTCACAGCCCAGTACACCATATCACTATAACAACCCTCACAGCCCAGTACACCCTATCACTATAACAACCCTCACAGCCCAGTACACCATATCACTATAACAACCCTCACAGCCCAGTAGACCATATCACTATAACAACCCTCACAGCCCAGTACACCCTATCACTATAACAACCCTCACAGCCCAGTACACCATATCACTATAACAACCCTCACAGCCCAGTACACCATATCACTATAACAACCCTCACAGCCTAGTACTACTAATCACTATAACAACCCTCACAGCCCAGTACACCATATCACTATAACAACCCCCACAGCCCAGTACACCATATCACTATAACAACCCTTACAGCCCAGTAGACCATATCACTATAACAACCCTCACAGCCTAGTAGACCATATCACTATAACAACCCTCACAGCCCAGTACACCCTATCACTATAACAACCCTCACAGCCCAGTAGACCATATCACTATAACAACCCTCACAGCCCAGTACACCATATCACTATAACAACCCTCACAGCCTAGTAGACCATATCACTATAACAACCCTCACAGCCCAGTACACCCTATCACTATAACAACCCTCACAGCCCAGTACACCCTATCACTATAACAACCCTCACAGCCCAGTACACCCTATCACTATAACAACCCTCACAGCCCAGTACACCATATCACTATAACAACCCTCACAGCCCAGTACACCATATCACTATAACAACCCTCACAGCCTAGTACTACTAATCACTATAACAACCCTCACAGCCCAGTACACCCTATCACTATAACAACCCTCACAGCCCAGTACACCATATCACTATAACAACCCTCACAGCCCAGTAGACCCTATCACTATAACAACCCTCACAGCCCAGTACACCATATCACTATAACAACCCTCACAGCCCAGTACACCATATCACTATAACAACCCCCACAGCCCAGTAGACCATAGCATCACACACAGCCAAATGTCCATTTCCCTCTTGGAAGAACTGGTAATGAGGTTAATTTGAGGTGAGGTTGATGGTGAGACTGGGAGCCAAACCTCACTGGTTCCAAACGTTCTCAAACTCTCCCTAGAATCACTGCAGTCGACTTGAAGGGAGCTCCAAACACAATTACCACTCGGTCTTGGAATGGGCCCAGAGTGCTGCTTTAAGGGCTGTTGTCGTATGAGAGGAGGTATAGTTATACAGGGTAGCTGACTAGTCTCTGTCTCTCTCTCTCTTTCACACACACACACACACACACACACACACACACACACACACACACACACACACACACACACACACACACACACACACACACACACACACACACACACACAGACATACGAAGACCAGAGATCTTTACTCTTATTGCTTCAGTTTGAAGTAGAAACTATGACATTTCAGCTCTTTCCTTTGGGAGATATTTCGTCAATTCAAATAATGTAAGACTCATTATAGTGCAACGGTCTTGGATGATTGATTCACAATCTTTCCCTTTACTGCTACAGATGAATGTGCCTTTTCTGTCCACCTTTTATTTCCTCTTTCATTTTTCTTTATACCTCTCACCCTCTCTCTCCCTTCACTCTTTTCTCTATACCTCTCACCCTCTCTCTCTCTCCACCTCTTTTCTTTATACCTCTCACCCTCTCTCTCCCTTCACTCTTTTCTTTATACCTCTCACCCTCTCTCTCCCTTCACCCTTGTCTTTATGGCACTCCCCCTCTCTCTCCACCTCTTTTCCTGTGGCACTCATCCTTTATTTTCATAATCGTCATCTTTCTCCTCGCCATATGTCCCATACAGATCCACCCACCCACCCACCCTCTCTCTCTCTCTCTTTCTCTTTCTCTCTCTTTCTCTCTCTCTGACTCTCTCTCTGACTGTGTGACTGGTGGTGCTGGGTGATTGAATGTGGTGTGCCATGGCTGGCTCTGGCTTCCTTGAAGAGGCGGACATGGCTTCATGTGGGCAGATCTCTGCCAGCTTGGATGAGCCCACTCTGGGTATCTGTTACAGCTGGCAGGGTGAGGGTGCGTGGGCGTGATGGGGGCATGACATATCATATAGCTGTACCACTGTATAGGGACTGGAGAGATGGTGGGAATCAGAAAATCTACTTCTTTTTTTTGTGTGGGAACAGTTCATGAATGAGCATTTACCGTTTTAAAGCAATTTCTGTCATCATTATCTGATTGATTGACATGCTGTTTACTCATGAGGAGCAATATCTATGAGATTGAGAACTATGAGATTGGAATATAGTAAACCTTGTGGGTCAAATATCTTATTATCATTAGCTTTAATACCAAACCAACCTAGCAATTAAAACTGTTGAAAAGAATGTGAGAAGCTGGCTAAATTAGACTAGAGTGACTAGATACAGAGTGACTAGATACAGAGTGATTAGATACAGAGTGACTAGATGTAGAGTGACTAAATACAGAGTGAATAGATGTAGAGTGACTAAATACAGAGTGACTAGATACAGAGTGACTAAATACAGAGTGACTAGATACAGAGTGACTAAATACAGAGTGACTAGATACAGAGTGACTAGATACAGAGTGACTAGATACAGAGTGATTAGATACAGAGTGACTAGATACAGAGTGACTAGATACAGAGTGACTAGATACAGAGTGATTAGATACAGAGTGACTAGATGTAGAGTGACTAAATACAGAGTGAATAGATGTAGAGTGACTAAATACAGAGTGACTAGATACAGAGTGACTAGATACAGAGTGATTAGATACAGAGTGACTAGATGTAGAGTGACTAGATGTAGAGTGACTAAATACAGAGTGACTAGATGTAGAGTGACTAAATACAGAGTGAATAGATGTAGAGTGACTAGATGTAGAGTGACTAGATGTAGAGTGACTAAATACAGAGTGACTAGATATAAAGTGATGAGATATAGAGTGACTAGATACAGAGTGACTAGATGTAGAGTGACTAAATACAGAGTGACTAGATGTAGAGTGACTAGATGTAGAGTGACTAAATACAGAGTGACTAGATACAGAGTGACTAGATACAGAGTGACTAGATACAGGGTGACTAGATACAGGGTGACTAGATACAGAGTGACTAGATACAGAGTGACTAGATACAGAGTGACTAAATACAGAGTGACTAAATACAGAGTGACTAAATACAGAGTGACTAGATACAGAGTGACTAGATACAGAGTGACTAGATACAGAGTGACTAGATACAGAGTGACTAGATACAGAGTGACTAGATACAGAGTGACTAGATGTAGAGTGACTAAATATCCTGACTAGATGTAGAGTGACTAGATGTAGAGTGACTAGATGTAGAGTGACTAGATACAGAGTGACTAGATACAGAGTGATGAGATATAGAGTGACTAAATATCCTGACTAGATACAGAGTGACTAGATACAGAGTGATGAGATATAGAGTGACTAAATATCCTGACTAGATGTAGAGTGACTAGATGTAGAGTGACTAGATGTAGAGTGACTAGATGTAGAGTGACTAGATGTAGAGTGACTAGATATAGCGTGACTAGATATAGAGTGACGAGATATAGAGTGACGAGATATAGAGTGACGAGATATAGAGTGACGAGATATAGAGTGACGAGATATAGAGTAACGAGATATAGAGTGACTAGATATAGAGTGACGCGATATAGAGTGACGAGATATAGAGTGACGAGATATAGAGTGACTAGACCCTTATTGATGTATCCATGTGATATGCACTTTTCAGAATACATTTTATTTTATTTATTCTTGGTGACATCTCTGAGAGATTTGCGGGGTGACACAGATGAGCCCGTTTCCTGGCAAACCTTACCACCTCTCCCTTTCTCCTCCCCTCTCTCTGTTTCCCTCCTTTCTCTTCCTCTCTCCCCCTTTCCTAATCTCTATTGCGTGGGGGTGAGAGAGGGTGTGAGGAGAGGCAGGGGAGGGATGCAGGGAACAGGCCAAGGGCCTCGACTAACATCCATGGGAATCTGCACATCCATTCAGGGACAATTATCCCCGTCAATACAGGGAGCAGAGGCACAGGGCGGGAGGGGAGGGGGCAAGGCAGTGTGTGTGGGAGAAGGAGGCGGTGGGGCAACCAACATGGAAACCAAGCCATGAAGTGCCCAAGGAGCCAAGAGTTGGAGACTGGAGAGAGAGAGTGTTTGGAGGGAGAACGCATGATGAGAGAGGTAGCTAGCTGGTAACTAAAATAGCCAACAGCTGGGAACTGGGGAGATAGTGTGTGGCAGGGGAGAGTGCGATGAGAGAGGTAGCTATAGTGAGAAGGAAGAAAGTGAAACAGTTATATATTTCATATCTGACAGAAATCTTTATGTCTGAAAGATGACCTTTATGAGTCTAGCAGAACTCATGTGTTTAAAATGAGTGTTTCCTTTCTGTCTGGTTTCTGGAGAAGTGATCATGTGAAAAAATAGTTTTGAGCAAGTAAAAGTAGACACTGTTATTGACTCCTTGCCAAGACATACTTGACCTACACTTAGGTCCAGGTCATGTTCCTCTGAGCTTAGCCTTAGAGACTGTTGGTCCTATCTCAGGCCTATTGGAAGACTGTTGTTAATGTGTTAATAGCGGATATAATCACAGAGTGATTGACTAATTGTTCCTTATTTTTCATCATTTAAATTTTACAATGTCTGTCTGTCTGTCTTTCCATCCATCCGTCCGTCTGTGTGCGTGCGTCCTTGACATGACACACAGGCATGTTTGAAGGCTACAGAGAAATACTTCGCTGGCGTTCCATCCGACCCCACATGCCAGTTCCCTCTCTCTGTCTCTCTCATCTGCCCTGGGCTCTTTCTGTAATTCAGAGGAAACGCTGTGGTCGCAGAGACAAGAGAGGGGGATTCCTGATCAGATTCATGGAAAACCAACGACACCTCTTCACTCCATTCTATTTTCCAAAGTACAGTAACTTGATAATAAGATGGATGACCTCTGATCGCGGATTTGCTACCAACGAGATTCTCGTAACTGCAATATTCTCTGCTTTTCTGAAGCATGGCTTTCGGACAAGATAGCCCTCATGGCTATCCAGCTCGATGGATTCTCCATTCACCGATCAGACAGGACAGTAGAGTAAGGTAAATCGAGAGGGGGAGGGATTTGCCTCCTTATCAACAACAAATGGTTTGCTGACTCGAGCGCAGTGGTAGTCTTGACCCATTGTTCACCCTTCGTGGAATACCTGATGGTCAAATGCTGACCTACCTCCTGAAGGAGTTTTCAGCTGTATACATTCCACCTCAGGACAAGAAATATAACAAGCTAGAACTTAACAAACTGTATGAGGCTATAAACAAGCAGGAACATTTACATCCGGAGGCCACATTTCTTGCCGCTAGCGATTTTAATTCCGCGTCGTTAAGACACACGATGCCCAACTTCCATCAACACATCTCCTTCGCCATTGGGGGCTATAACGTCCTAGACTGTTACTCTACCCACAAGCAAGCATACATGGCCCTCCCTCGTCCACCATTCAGCATATCAGATCATGACTCCTGCTTCCTGTTTACAAGCCGAAGCTCAAACAGGAAGTACCCGTGACTTGCTCCTTTGAGAAATGATCTTCAGAATCAGAGATGATTCTACAGGACTGCTTTCCTAACCACCTCCGTCACCGATATCATAAGGAAATGCATCGGAAACGTTGTCTCCACAGTGAAGGTTTGCTGCTTCCCCAATCAAAAGCCGGAGGTTGGCGCTATGCTAAAGGACATGGCTACTGCACACAGAGCTATGCTAAAGGACAGGGCTACTGCACACAGCGCTATGCTAAAGGACAGGGCTACTGCACACAGCGCTATGCTAAAGGACAGGGCTACTGCACACAGCGCTATGCTAAAGGACAGAGTTACTGCACACAGTGCTATGCTAAAGGACAGGGTTACTGCACACAGTGCTATGCTAAAGGACAGGGCTACTGCACACAGCGCTATGCTAAAGGACAGAGTTACTGCACACAGCGCTATGCTAAAGGACAGGGCTACTGCACACAGCGCTATGCTAAAGGACAGGGCTACTGCACACAGCGCTATGCTAAAGGACAGGGCTACTGCACACAGAGCTATGCTAAAGGACAGGGCTACTGCACACAGCGCTATCGCACACAAGAAGTCCCGCTATGACCTCTGCAGAGTCATCAAACAAACAAAAGAACAACATAGGAATAAGGTGGAATCCCACTACACAGGCTGAGACTCCCGCTGCGTGTGGCGGGGGCTATCGTCTGCTACGGATTACAAAGGAAGACCCAGCCGTGATCTGTCCAATGATGTCTCTCTTCCAGAGGAACTCGATGCATTTTATGCACGCCTCAACAATAACAACACCGTACTGTGCATGAGGGACCCCACCAACCAAGAGTACTGGGTGATCTCGCTCTCTTAACCAGGTCAACACTCGCAACGCCACAGGGCCTGACGATATTCCAGGGCATCAGCTGGCAAACATCATTTTCAAGCACTCCTTGTCCCAGACTGTAATCCCCATGTCTTAAAATGACTACCATCATTCCTGTTCCCAAGAACTCTAAGGCTTCATGCCACAACGACTACTGCCCTGTAGCCCTCACATCTAATCATCAAGTGCTTTAACAGGCTGGTTATGGCACACATCAACTCCATCATCCCAGACACCCTAAACCCACTCCAATTTGCATACCGCCCCAACAGATCCACAGACGTCGCAATCTCAAGTGCACTCCACACTGCCCTCACCCACCTAGATAAGAGGAATACCTATGTGAAAATGCTGTTAATGAACTATAGCTCAGCGTTCAACACCATTGTCATCACCAAGCTTAGGACCCTGGGAATAAATCCCTTCCTCTGCAACTGGATCCTGAACTTCCTGACGGGCCGCCCCCCAGGTGGTGAGAGTAGTCAACATCACCTCTGCCACGCTGACCCTCAACACGGGGGCCCCAAAGGGTGCGGGCTTAGTCCCCTCTTGTACTCCCTGTTCAGCCACGTCTGCATGGCCATGCATGACGCCAACACCATCATCAAGTTTGATGATGACACAAGGTGGTAGGCCTGATCACCGGTGACGATGAGACAGCCTATAGGGAGAAGGTCAGGGACCTGACAGTGTGTTGCAGGACAACAACCTCTCCCTCGGCATCAGTAAGACCAAGGGGCTGATAATGGACTACAGGAAACAGTGGGCCATCACACCCCCATCCACAATGATGGGCTGCAGTGGAGCGGATCGAGAGCTTCAAGTTCCTTGGTGTCTACATCACTAAGGACCGCGCATTATCCCCCTCAGGAAGTTGAGAAGGTTTGGCATTGTCCCTCAAATCCTCAAAAAGTTCTACAGCTGGATCAATGAGAGCATCTTGACTGGCCCGATCAATGGTTGACATGGCAACAGCACTACCCTCGATTGCATGGAGATACAGATGGTGGTGCGGACAACCCAGTACATCACTGGGGAAAAGCTCTCTGCCATCCAGGACCTCTCTATCAGGAGTCATTCAACTCCAGCCACCCAAGCCATAGACTGTTCTCTCTGCTGCCGCACGGCAAGCGGTGCCAGTGTATCAAGTCTGACACCAGGCTCCTGAACAGCTTCTATCCCCAAGCCATCAGACTGCTAAATAGCTAACAGAATGGCTACAGGGACTATCTGAGTTGACCCTTGTATTATATTTTTTCTCTACACACTCACGCACACTGACACTCGAACACACCCATAACATGCACACACACTTATACTAACTCTACACACACACACACACACACACACACACACACACACACACACACACACACACACACACACACACACACACACACACACACACACACACACACACATCTAATCATAATTTACACTTCTGCTACTCTGTTTATCATACATCCTGTTGCCTAGTCACCTGACCTCTATACATATCTACCACTGACCCTGTAGATTGCTTCTTACTTCTTATTTTTATTTTGAGTGTGTCCTACATTATGTTCTTTTTTGTGCTACATTGAAATTGATTACTGCATTGTTCGGTTTGGAGCTTGCAAGAAAGACATTTCACTGTGCTTGTGCATGTGACATTAAATCTCTCTCTCTCTCTTTCTCTCTCTGTCTCTCTGTCTCTCTCTCTCTCTCTGTCTCTCTGTCTCTCTCTCTCTCTCTCTCTCTCTCTCTGTCTCTCTGTCTCTCTATCTATCTTTCTCTATCTCTGTCTCTCTCTCTGTCTCTCTATCTATCTTTCTCTATCTCTGTCTCTCTGTCTCTCTCTCTGTCTCTCTATCTATCTTTCTCTATCTCTGTCTCCCTGTCTCTATCTCTGTCTCTCTCTGTCTCTCTCTCTCTGTCTCTCTCTCTCTCTCTCTCTCTCTCTGTCTCTCTGTCAATTCAATTCAATTCAATTCAAGGGCTTTATTGGCATGGGAAACATGTGTTAACATTGCCAAAGCAAGTGAGGTAGACAACATACAAAGTGAAAATATAAAGTGAAAAACAACAAAAATTAACAGTAAACATTACACATACAGAGGTTTCAAAACAGTAAAGACATTACAAATGTCATATTATATATATATATATACAGTGTTTTAACAATGTACAAATGGTTAAAGGACACAAGATAAAATAAAAAAAGCATTTACAATGGTGTTTGTTCTTCACTGGTTGCCCTTTTCTCGTGGCAACAGGTCACAAATCTTGCTGCTGTGATGGCACACTGTGGAATTTCACCCAGTAGATATGGGAGTTTTTCAAATTTGGATTTGTTTTCGAATTCTTTGTGGATCTGTGTAATCTGAGGGAAATATGTCTCTCTAATATGGTCATACATTGGGCAGGAGGTTAGGAAGTGCAGCTCAGTTTCCACCTCATTTTGTGGGCAGTGAGCACATAGCCTGTCTTCTCTTGAGAGCCATGTCTGCCTACGGCGGCCTTTCTCAATAGCAAGGCTATGCTCACTGAGTCTGTACATAGTCAAAGCTTTCCTTAATTTTGGGTCAGTCACAGTGGTCAGGTATTCTGCCGCTGTGTACTCTCTGTTTAGGGCCAAATAGCATTCTAGTTTGCTCTGTTTTTTTGTTAATTCTTTCCAATGTGTCAAGTAATTATCTTTTTGTTTTCTCATGATTTGGTTGGGTCTAATTGTGCTGTTGTCCTGGGGCTCTGTAGGGTGTGTTTGTGTTTGTGAACAGAGCCCCAGGACCAGCTTGCTTAGGGGACTCTTCTCCAGGTTCATCTCTCTGTAGGTGATGGCTTTGTTATGGAAGGTTTGTGAATCACTTCCTTTTAGGTGGTTGTAGAATTTAACGGCTCTTTTCTGGATTTTGATAATTAGTGGGTATCGGCCTAATTCTGCTCTGCATGCATTATTTGGTGTTCTACGTTGTACACGGAGGATATTTTTGCAGAATTCTGCGTGCAGAGTCTCCATTTGGTGTTTGTCCCATTTTGTGAAGTCTTGGTTGGTGAGCGGACCCCAGACCTCACAACCATAAAGGGCAATGGGCTCTATGACTGATTCAAGTATTTTTAGCCAAATCCTAATTGGTATGTTGAAATTTATGTTTCTTTTGATGGCATAGAATGCCCTTCTTGCCTTGTCTCTCAGATCGTTCACAGCTTTGTGGAAGTTACCTGTGGCGCTGATGTTTAGGCCAAGGTATGTATCGTTTTTTGTGTGCTCTAGGGCAACAGTGTCTAGATTGAATTTGTATTTGTGGTCCTGGTGACTGGACCTTTTTTGGAACACCATTATTTTGGTCTTACTGAGATTTACTGTCAGGGCCCAGGTCTGACAGAATCTGTGCATAAGATCTAGGTGCTGCTGTAGGCCCTCCTTGGTTGGTGACAGAAGCACCAGATCATCGGCAAACAGCAGACATTTGACTTCGGATTCTAGCAGGGGGTGGCCGGGTGCTGCAGACTTTTCTAGTGCCCGCGCCAATTCGTTGATATATATGTTGAAGAGGGTGGGGCTTAAGCTGCATCCCTGTCTAACCCCACGACCCTGTGTGAAGAAATGTGTGTG
>NC_092158.1:86695079-86712579 GCF_045791955.1 Oncorhynchus clarkii lewisi
CCGTAGCAGTACATACACGACATACAGGCTATGCATTTATCTGCTTTTATGGCCCGTTTATAAGGGTAATTGAATACCAACGAACGACAACTATCCCTCATTTCACACATATGTTCATTCACGAAAACGAGCAGATACACACACCGCACACATACACAAACATACACCGCACACATTAAATTCAAAATTAAATCTAGAATCAGCTTCCTATTTTGCAACAAAGCATCCTTCTCTCATGCTGCCAAACATACCCTCCGGAAACTGACCATCCTACCGATCCTTGACTTCGGCAATGTCATTTACAAAATAGCCTCCAACACTCTACTCAGCAAATTGGATGCAGTTTAACACACTGCCATCCTTTTTGCCACCAAAGCCCCATATACTACCCACCATTACGACCTGTATGCTCTCCTTGGTTGGCCCTCACTTCATATTCGTTGCCAAACCCACTGGCTCCAGGTCATCTATAAGTCCTTGCTAGGTAAAGTCCCACCTTATCTCAGCTCACTGGTCACCATAGCAGCACCCACCCGTAGCATGCGCTCCTGCAGGTATATTTCACTGGTCACCCCCAAAGTCAATTCCTCCTTTGGCCGCCTTTCATTCCAAGTCTCTGCTGCCAATGACTGGAGCTAACGGCAAAAATCACTGAAGCTGGAGACTCTACCTCCCTCACTAACTTTAAGCACCAGCTGTCAGAGCAGCTCATAGATCACTGAAAATAGCCCACCCAAACTACCTCATCCCCATACTGTTATTTATTTTATTTATTTTGCTCCTTTGCACCCCAGTATCTCTACTTGCACATTCATCTTCTGCACATCTATCACGCCAGTGTTTAATTGCTAAATTGTAATTATTTAGCCACCATGGCCTATTTTTGCATTACCTCCCTTATCCTACCTCCATTTGCACACACTTTCTATATATTTTCTCTATTGTATTATTGACTGTATGTTTGTTTATTCCATATGTAACTCTGTGTTGTTGTTTGTGTCGCACTGCCTTGCTTTATCTTGGCCAGGTTGCAGTTGTAAATGAGAACTTGTTCTCAACTGGCCTACCTGGTTAAATAAAGGTGAAATAAAAAATTAAAATAAAATAAAATAAAAAACACATATACACACACACCGCACACATACACAAACATACGCCCATACACACACACACTGCACACACACACACTCTAATAACGGGAGGTCCTCTGTCCTCTGGCCAGGGAACCGGCCAATCTCTTTACCCTGTCAGTAAGAGTTCCTGTTTACTCACAGCATTTGAATTTGGTTGGCTGATGGCAGAGGGGTGCAGAGATGGCAGAGGGGTGAGGAACAGGAGAGACCTGACAGAGCTATCCCTTACAGAAAAAACATGATTTAACATTTGGAAAATCACATGATTAAATGTCACGTGAAATCATGTGAAAACATGTTTTTGGAACACATCACATGTGATCATGTCACATGTTTGTCTCTATTTGTGTGTGCCCTGTGTTTCACAGAGTCAAGGCCTTTCAGAGCTCACTGGAGAAAATGTCATGTTTCCACACCTTTTCCAACTACCTAGTTGGAGACTACCGTGTGTATGCCAATGCGTTGATTGTTCCATGGTGGTAGACCTACGGGAACTAAGGGAATGTCAAATGGGTAGACTAGAAATAGATTTTCATCTTAATATCCTGAAACTCTAGGACACCACCAATGTCTGAATGTTAATGTTACAATTCGATACCTCCGGCAGTTAACTTATGAAGTTGCCTTTGTATCCAGGGATATCTGTGTTCTGTTTATCTCCCCTGACAGTGTCTGTCACATTTGCCCATTTGGCCTATATTGACATAAATCTCATGCAATTCATCTGGTTGATTTCACAACAAATACTGAACTTTATTCTGACTGTCAGATGTTTATGTCTGTGGATTTTGATTCGACATTGGAGTCAAAGAATGATTTTCAATCAGAACTATAAAATGCATTGCCTATACTACGACTAATGCCATTTCAACCACACTACTAGTCAATATTAATATTCATGTTGGTGACTATGATAGCCAAGATCATGGGTGAAGATCATGCATCTCGTGGGGAGAAATCAGAAGCTTCACTGGCAGAATTAGGCAGCTCTGTTTTCCCTGAACGCAGCCTGATTAAAATAGGGATCTTTCCCATCCTCCGTTGTGTGTGCAACGGAAGCTTTGTCTTCAAGAACAATCTACATGAAACATGAACATGAACATGAAGTCCAGAAAGTTGATGGTGTCTGATAGCTATCTATCTGGATCAGCACCCAGAATTACATTGTCCTGTTCTTTTACTCTCTTTGGTCATTCAATCTCCTCTGTACCACTTGGAAATGTGAGATGTGCTGCATGGCTGATCAGTATCACTGAAGTTCAGAGTGAAATGTTATTTCCGATATAGCCAACATATGCATTGTTTAGTTTACAGTGAATGAGGTCTCCGCGATCACGTGAACATTACCATTCAAATTCAATCGAGCGGAACTGAACGATTTTGGGGGAAATAGATCACTGTTTGAGTATGTTGATGAAATTGTTTGAATGAGTAACTGAAAATGTGTGTCTGGTCATACAGGTTGTTATAGTGAGAGGTAATCAGAGGCAATGACAAGCTGATAAAGACAAATTAACATCAGTAGCAAAGGAGCAAAGTTTAATAACATCTGTTTCTTACAAACTGGCTTACTCAGGCCAGAATTCAATCCAAGGCGCTTTGTTGACATTTAAAGGTAATTTCTGATTGAGCCGGCATCTGCAGCGTTTACCTTGAATGCGATCTCCGTGAACGGCGGAAACATTACCTTTAAAAGGTGCCTTGTCGACAGCGCCATAACTCGCCTCAGCCCTTTTCATCACTACTGGGACATCAGGCCGCAAGGCCTCAATATAGTCCAGTTACATGATTATGTGAATCAACTGACAAGTAGGAAATCACTTCATTTCCTAATTTTGAAGATGAATATACTTTTACATGAGGATGTGAGAAAATGCCAAAGACAAAATAAAAACATTTTCACTTGAGGTGACCTGTAGTGTTAAAGTTGAACTTGTAATGGTCATTTTTACAGGAGGTTCTAGGCTATTCTTAGCACTCCTTGTATTAGACATCTCAGCAGCACGGTTACCACATTCTATCCAGGGAGGTCTCCGCGTCGATACACATTCTGAAACGTGCTTCTTGTCATTTGACTGTAGGGCTGATTTTAGGATGCCTCTTTATTATAACTTGATTATCTAAATGACCACAGTGGTCTCAGACTTAATTGACCAGAGTCTGGTTATATTGCCTTAATGATCATACTGCAGTATAACTACATGATGCACAGTAGAACTTGCATCCAAGCTAAACCTTTTTAAGATGCATAGTGGAAAGAAACGAGGTGACCTACCGGCTCTCTTAAAAACCCTGAAAATAGATTTTTCAAAACCAGGGGAACCATGGAAATTGTAAAATAATTTGCCCGAGGGCTATTTTGGATTCAGATTCTACAGATACTCTAAGGACACCCAGTCCTAGCCAAGGACACAAATCTACATATCAAATTGTAATCTATCTCGACTATGACACGTTCATGAACTGGAAGGGAAATATGGTTAATTTCAGAACACATTATTATTATGCTGATTCATTCTGTGGACCTCTCTCCATTTAGCGTTAGCTCTGAGTAGTAGCTCTGTTGCCATTTGGAAGTATGTTTGCATCCCAAATGGCATCCTATTCCCTACATAGTGCACTACTTTTGACCAGGGCCCATAGGGCTCTAAATAAAATGAGTGGGTTATGTAGGGAATAGGGTGCCATTTGGGATGTAGGTTCTCTGGAAAAGACTCAGTGAATCCATTTGCTAAAACAACATGATAATTGAACTAACCAGCTCCCCGGAGTTTATTTTTACAGCACTCAGACACAAATATGAATTCACTTATTGGAGAGAAAATGTTATTTGGAATGCAAAAGCACTATGGCTGTGGACATTGTCCAGACACTGAGGGCCTTGTTGTAACCTTATGGCAGCGTTTGTCTGGGACGAGGTGTGATACGTCAGACATCCACAGTTGGGCCAGATGGAAAAGAAGCCCTCTTTACCTACCGGTGTGTCTCGCCAAGCAGCTCCGGGCTGAAGAATTACACCTCGGTTAGAACGATGTGATTCACCCCAAAGGCTGCAGCTTCATGACTTTGTAAACTGGGTCTTTATGCGGAGGCACGTTTTGATTTTGGGAGCCGGTATGACCACACATTAAGTAGAGATTATAAGTGGAGCATTAGGGAGGATGCCTGACATTAAACAACTAGTGAGAAAGCTGTGCAGCGACAGGCAGTGTGTGTGTCTTGTCCCTAGAAATGTACTAAACTTTCAAAGGACAAGGACCGGGGTGTCTACCACCGCTGTCAAGGTGCCACAGTGTTGATGGACACTGGCTCTGTGTATCTGTTCTGTGTGTGTGAGTGTGTGTGTGCAGTCCTGCCTTGTTTCTCTATAGAGAGGGTAAATAAACATTTTACTGAAGATCAATTGTTTGTGTGTGAGAATTTGTTCAGGTGTGGGATTTTTCCTTCGTGTGTGTGAGAAACTTGAACCTTTAGAGAAATCTATGATTGAGAATCTGCATGTTTAAAGAAACTCCCCTCATTAAATCTTCCTGAGAATGGCTGTTGGTCTATAGTCCCATGCACCTCAGACTGAATGACAAATTAGTGTCATTAGCCTCAAAGGTAGCCTCATTGTGATTGGTCAACTGTTGGGGTTAGCCCGCCCTCATGTAGGTTCTCATGGGAAACGGTGGAAATTGTGTAAAGCGTGTTTGTTAATATCCTCAGTATGGGATTGGAGCTCCCCGTTTAGCTTAATAAGCCTGCTCCTAAAGCCACTTAACACGTTTCTTTCTCAGCTGCTTCACGTGTTACAATGATGCACGACATCCCTTCATTATGTTGATTACGTTCTGTACCGTTTCCTTCCAGGGGGATCATGTTCAACTTGCCCAGGGACACCTCTAGGCCTGGGCTGCATTCATACAGGTGAAAGGTTCAGGATATCGTAGATAGAAATGTACAGTACAGAGTGTACAATTGACTATATTTTCCATGCTGAGGAATAATGTTTGTTCTGAACATTATATTTCCATCTGAGCATTCTGTAATATCACAACCCCCGTGACATTACTTATTTCAGTTCAACTTTAGGTTACAATACTTATTTCAGTTCAACTTTAGGTGACATGACTTATTTCACTTCTTTGCATACTGAAAATATGATAGCTTGATGCCTTCAAGAAAGAACACAGAGAACATCTCTGTATGTCAACAGTTCAGCTTCCTTTACCTCTATAATTCAACTTCTCGGGTTTCATGTCCTCTGTTCACCCCCTGTTCTGTTCTCAGAAAAAAGATGCAGGGAACTCCCCTGGGAGGGAACAGGAGACTGAGACAGAAAGAGAGAGCAGGTGAGAAAGAAAGGGAGAGAGCGAGAGAAAGAAAGGTAGATGAGAGAAAGAGATAGAGGGGGGAAAGAGAGTATTACAAAGGTCAAGATTAAGGTCAGAGAGTGACAGAGGTCAGAGAGTGACAGAGGTCAGAGAGTGACAGAGGTCAGAGAGTGACAGAGGTCAGTGAGTGACAGAGGTCAGTGAGTGACAGAGGGCAGAGAGTGACAGAGGGCAGAGAGTGCTTAGTCCCCTCCTGTACTCCCTGTTCACCCACGACTCCAACACCATCATTAAGTTTGCTGGCGACTTAACGACGGTAGACCTGATCACTGACAACGAGACAGACTATAGGGAGGAGGTCAGAGACCTGGCAATGTGATGCCAGGACAACAACCTTTCCCTCAACGTGAGCCAAACACAGGCGCTGATCGTGGACTACAGGAAAAGGTGGGCTGAACACGCCCCCTCTCACATCGACGGGGCTGTAGTGTAACGAATCGAGCTTCAGGTTCGTTGGTGTCCACATCACCAACAAACTATCGTGGTCCAAACACACCAAGACAGTTGTGAAGAGGGCATGACAGTGCCTATTCCCCCTCAGGAGACTGAAAAGATTTGGCATGAGTCCCCAGATCCTCAAAAAGGTCTACAGCTGTACCATCGAGAACATCCTGACCGTTTGCATCACTGCCTGGTATGGCAACTGCTCAATATCCGGCCATAAGGCGCAAAAGAGGGTAGTGCGTACGGCCCACTAGATCACCGGGGCCAAGCTTTCTGCCATCCAGGACCTCTATACCAGGCGGTGTCAGAGCGAGAGATTGCACAGATTATGTCAGACCTGGGCCCTGACAGTAAATCTCAGTAAGACAAAAACAATGGTGTTGCAAAAAAGGTCCAGTTGCCAGGACCACAAATACAAATTCCATCTAGACACTGTTGCCTTCGAGCACAGAAAAAACTACACGTACAGTAACAGTCAAACGTTTGGACACACCTACTCCTTCCAGGGTTTTATTTTATTTTTACTATTTTCTACATTGTAGAATAAAAAACTATGAAATTACACATATGGAATCATGCAGTAACCAAAAAAGTGTTAAACAAATTAAAATATATTTTATATTTGAGATTCTTCAAGTAGCCACCCTTTGCCTTGATGACAGCTTTGCACACGCTTGACATTCTCTCAACCGACTTCATGAGGTAGTCACCTGGAATGCATTTCAATTAACAGGTGTGCCTTGTTAAAAGTGATTTGTGGACTTTCTTTTCTTCTTGAGCCAATTAGTTGTGTATTGATAAGATAAGGGTGGTATACAGAAGATAGCCCTATTTGGTAAAATACCAAGTCCATAGTATGGCAAGAAGAGCTTAAATAAGCAAAGAGAAATGACAGACCGTCATTACTTTAAGACATGAAGCAGTCAATGTGGAAAAATTCAAGAACTTTGAATGGTTCTTCAAGTGCAGTTGCAAAAACCATCAAGCGCTACAGTATGATGACCTGGCTCTCACGAGGACCGCCACAGGAAAGGAAGACCCAGAGTTACTCTGCTGCAGAGGACTAGTTCATTAGAGTTGCCAGCCTCAGAAATTGCAGCCCAAATAAATACTTCACAGAGTTCAAGTAACAGAAACATCTCAACATCAACTGTTCAGAGGAGACTGCGTGAATCAGGCCTTCATAGTCGAATTGCTGCAAAGAAACCATTATTTAAGGACACAAATAATAATAAGAGACTTGCTTGGGACAAGAAATACGAGCAATGGATGTTAGACCAGTGGAAATCTTTCCTTTGGTCTGATGAGTCCAAATTTGAGATTTTTGGTTGCAACCGCTATGTGTTTGTGAGAAACAGAGTAGGTGAACGGATGATCTCCGCATGTGTGGTTCCCACCATGAAGCATGGAAGAAGAGGTGTGATGGTGTGGGTGTGCTTTGCTGGTAACAATGTCTGTGATTTCTTTAGAATTCCAGGCACACTTAACCAGCATGGCTACCACAGCATGCTGCGGCTATACGCCATCCCATCTGGTTTGCGCTTAGTGGGACTATCATTTGTTTTTCAACAGAACAATGACCCAACACACCTCCAGGCTGTGTAAGGGCTATTTGTCCAAGAAGGAGAGTGATGGAGTGCTGCATGAGATGACCTGGCCTCCACAATCACCCGACCTCAACCCAATTGAGATGGTTTGGGATGAGTTGGACTGCAGAGTGAAGGTAAAGCATATGTTGAGAATGTTGGAAAAGCATTCCAGGTAAAGCTGGTTGAGAGAATACCAAGAGTGTGCAAAGCTGTCATCAAGGCAAAGGATGCCTATTTTAAAAAATCTAAAATCTAAAATACATTTTGATATGTTTATCACTTTTTTGGTTACTACATGAGTCCGCATGTGTTATTTCATAGTTATTCTACAATGAAGAAAATAGTCAAAATAAAGTAAAACCCTTGAATGACTTGGTGTGTCCAAACTTTGGACTGTTACTGTACCTCGGCCTAAACATAAGCACCACAGGTAACTTCCATAAAGCTGTGAACTATCTGAGAGAAAAGGCAAGAAGAGCTTTCTATGCCATCAAAAGGAACATAAAATTTGACATACCAATTAGCATCTGGCTAAAAATACTTGAATCAGTTAAAGAACCCATTGCCCTTTATGGTTGTGAGGTCTGGGGTCCTCTCACCAACCAACAATTCACAAAATGGGACAAACACCAAATTGAGACTTGCAGAGATCTGCAAAAATATCCTCAGTGTACAAATTAGAACACCAAATAATGCATGCAGAGCAGAATTATACCCGCTAATGATCAAAATCCAGAAAAGAGCCGTTAAATTCTACAACCACCTAAAAGGAAGCGATTCCCAGAGCCCCAGGACAGCAACACAATTAGCCCCAACCAAATAATGAGAAAATAAAAAGATAATTACACATTGGAAAGAAATTATAAAAAACAGAGCAAGCTAGAATGCTATTTGGCCCTAAACAGACAGTACACAGTGGCAGAATACCTGACCACTGTGACTGACCCATACTTAAGGAAAGCTTTGACTATGTACAGACTCAGTGAGCATAGCCTTGCTATTGAGAAAGGCTACCATAGGCAGACCTGGGTCTCAAGAGAAGACAGGCTATGTGCACACTGCCCACACATGAGGTGGAAACTGAGGTGCACTTCCTAACCTCCTGCCAAATGTATGACCATATTAGAGACACATATTTCCCCCATATTACACAGATTCACAAAGAATTTGAAAACAAACCCAATTTTGATAAACTCCCACATCTACTGGGTGAAATACCACAGTGTGTCATCACAGCAGCAAGATTTTGTTTCTGAATTCCTTTTATTTCTTTACCTACCTATTGTTCACCTAACACCTTTTTTTGCACTATTGGTTAGAGCCTGTAAGTAAGCATTTCAATGTAAGGTCTACACCTATTGTATTCGGCGCACATGACAAATCAAATTTTATTTGATTTGATTTGTGATCTGTTGCTTGTCAACCAGTGAAGAACAAACACCATTGTAAATACAATCCATATTTATGTTTATTTATTTTCCCTTTTGCACTTTAACTATTTGCACATAATATGACATTTGTAATGTCTTTACTCTTTTGTATATCGTCAACATCAGATCGTTAGGCCTGCTGTGATGCCATAATGATGCTGTTGGGGTTATCTGGAGGTTATAGGGCGGTTAGGAGGCGATTGTGTGAGAGCTTTGTTTTATAGGGGCTGGAAGGGACCACATAGCTGGGAACACACAATGTTTCAGCTCATTGACATTCACTTGCTTTGGTAATGTGAATATGAGAGGGAGGGAGAGAGAGAGAGAGAGAGAGAGAGAGAGAGAGAGAGAGAGAGAGAGAGAGAGAGAGAGAGAGAGAGAAAATGAGTCATGTACGATTCAGGGAAAGAGGGAAGTGATAGTGGCTTGTGGTGCAGACAAGTGTAGACGAGAGGAACAGTGTGTCTCCCAGTCACTCCTGGCTCCAGAAGGTGTCAGGGCATGTTTAGGGGTTGTTTACTGTTCTCTATGTTGGACCTACTCAGGGAAGGGGATGGAAACAAGTAGTAATGTTTGCAGACTAAATGGCACCCTATTCCCTGTTTAGTGCACTACTTTGACCAGGATCTATTGGGCTCTGGTCAAAAGTAGTGTACTATATAGGGAAGAGGGTGCCGTTTGGGATGTACACTAATGCTGGGCTATGGGTGTGAAGCCATTGGTTTGTGAATGAAGGCCAAGCCCGAAGTTGTATATCGTCAACATCAGATCATTAGGCCTGCTGTGATGCCATAATGATGCTGTTGGGGTTATCTGGAGGTTATGGGGCAGTTAGGAGGCGACTGTGTGGGAGCTTTGTTTTATAGGGGCTGGAAGGGACCACATAGCTGGGAACCCACAATGTTTCAGCTTATTCACATTCAATGTTCAATACAATTGTATAAAAGTGGAATAATCCGAATGAATGTAAATGGAATAAAAATATAAGACTCGTTTTGGGGAAAGCAGGTCTCCATGCTGATCATACTCTTGAACGTCATTTTGCTTCAAAATAAAATAGTTACAAATACAACGTTCATAGTTGTCTAACTGAGCATAAAACCTCTTTGTGCCTCTTCATTCTGCAATAGTAATGGACTGGACTGTGTGTGTCAAGGAGCATGTTTGGGAGAGAGGAGTGGGGGATGTACTGGACTGTGTGTATGGGAGAGAGGAGTGGGGGATGTACTGGACTGTGTGTTTGGGAGAGAGGAGTGGGGGATGTACAGGACTGTGTGTTTGGGAGAGAGGAGTGGGGGATGTACTGGACTGTGTGTTTGGGAGAAAGGAGTGGTGGATGTACTGGACTGTGTGTTTGGGAGAGAGGAGTGGGGGATGTACAGGACTGTGTGTTTGGGAGAGAGGAGTGGGGGATGTCCTGGACTGGGTGTTTGGGAGAGAGGAGTGGTGGATGTACTGGACTGTGTGTATGGGAGAGAGGAGTGGGGGATGTACTGGACTGTGTGTTTGGGAGAGAGGAGTGGGGGATGTACAGGACTGTGTGTATGGGAGAGAGGAGTGGGGGATGTACTGGACTGTGTGTTTGGGAGAGAAGGAGTGGGGGATGTACAGGACTGTGTGTTTGGGAGAGAGGAGTGGGGGATGTACTGGACTGTGTGTTTGGGAGAGAGGAGGGGGGATGTACAGGACTGTGTGTTTGGTAGAGAGGAGTGGGGGATGTACGGGACTGTGTGTTTGGGAGAGAGGAGTGGTGGATGAACTGGACTGTGTGTTTGGGAGAGAGGAGTGGGGGATGTACAGGACTGTGTGTTTGGGAGAGAGGAGTGGGGGATGTACGGGACTGTGTGTTTGGGAGAGAGGAGGGGGGATGTACGGGACTGTGTGTTTGGGAGAGAGGAGGGGGGATGTACAGGACTGGACTGTGTGTTTGGGAGAGAGGAGTGGGGGATGTGCAGGACTGGACTGTGTGTTTGGGAGAGAGGAGTGGGGGATGTGCTGGACTGTACACTCTTAGCCAGGACTACAGTACACTCTTAGTGGGAGATGTGCTGGACTCTACACTCTCAGCCAGGACTCCAGTACACTCCTAGTGGGAGATGTGTTGGACTCTACACTCTCAGCCAGGACAACAGTACACTCTTAGTGGGAGATGTGTTGGACTCTACACTCTCAGCCAGGACTACAGTACACTCTTTGTGGGAGATGTGTTGGACTCTACACTCTCAGCCAGGACTACAGTACACTCTTAGTGGGAGATGTGCTGGACTGTACACTCTTAGCCAGGACTACAGTACACTCTTAGTGGGAGATGTGCTGGACTCTACACTCTTAGCCAGGACTACAGTACACTCTTAGTGGGAGATGTGCTGGACTCTACACTCTTAGCCAGGACTACAGTACACTCTTAGTGGGAGATGTGCTGGACTCTACACTCTTAGCCTGGACTACAGTACACTCTTAGTGGGAGATGTGCTGGACTCTACACTCTTAGCCAGGACTACAGTACACTCTTAGTGGGAGATGTGCTGGACTCTACACTCTTAGCCAGGACTACAGTACACTCTTAGTGGGAGATGTGCTGGACTCTACACTCTGAGAAGTAAAGGTGCCTGGAAGAATCTTTTGTGTTGCCACACCGGAGGAAAGTTTCCAGTTCAAAAAGGTTTTCTGGAGGAACCCCTCTGAAAAGGGTCTTTGAGGAACACCTCTGAAAAGGGTCTTTGAGGAACCCCTCTGAAAAGGGTCTTTGAGGAACACCTCTGAAAAGGGTCTTTGAGGAACCCCTCTGAAAAGGGTCTTTGAGGAACCCCTCTGAAAAGAGTCTTTGAGGAACCCCTCTGAAAAGAGTCTTTGAGGAACCCCTCTGAAAAGAGTCTTTGAGGAACCCCTCTGAAAATAGTCTTTGAGGAACCCCTCTGAAAAGAGTCTTTGAGGAACCCCTCTGAAAAGAGTCTTTGAGGAACCCCTCTGAAAAGAGTCTTTGAGGAACCCCTCTGAAAAGAGTCTTTGAGGAACCCCTCTGAAAAGGGTCTTTGAGGAACACCTCTGAAAAGAGTCTTTGAGGAACCCCTCTGAAAAGAGTCTTTGATGAACCCCTGTGTAAAGAGTCTTTGAGGAACCCCTCTGTAAAGGGTCTTTGATGAACCCCTCTGAAAAGAGTCTTTGAGGAACCCCTCTGAAAAGGGTCTTTGATGAACCCCTCTGAAAAGGGTCTTTGATGAACCCCTCTGAAAAGGGTCTTTGAGGAACCCCTCTGTAAAGGGTCATTGAGGAACCCCTGTGTAAAATGTCAAATCTGAGCCTTTTTTTGATGGGAGGGGTTCAATTTTGAACTTTTTTAATAATATATTGTACAGGTGGAAGCATATCAGATTGGAGGCATTATTGGAGACGTGGCCTTCAGATAGTTGTTTTTGGTCACCTGTTAGCATAAATGTAATTCCTGTTCATCATGTTAAGTTTGTACACTGCAAATTAAAATAATTCTTAAATATTTAGGTGTATTACATATTTTAATATAATATTAATAATAATTCATATTAACAATTAACATTGCTGATTCCATTCAATAATAAAGTGGTAACTATTCCAACTTTGGGATTTGCAACGTGTGATGACAATACAACAGAACAGATGAACAGGAATAACATTTATTCTCTGCCCCCCCCCCCCCCCCCCCCCCCCCCCCCCCCAAAAAAAAAAAAAAAATTGCGCCACGCCTCAACTACAGGGTTCCCGTTGCTACATTGAACCATTGATGGTTCCTCTAAGAACCATCAACTAAGGTGTACACCGAA
Organism: Oncorhynchus clarkii lewisi; assembly: GCF_045791955.1. Lineage (NCBI taxonomy): Eukaryota > Metazoa > Chordata > Actinopteri > Salmoniformes > Salmonidae > Oncorhynchus > Oncorhynchus clarkii. The sequence goes on from NC_092158.1 coordinate 86,707,849, forward strand.
GGTGTAAACATAAACCTCTGACTTGAGAACTCCAGGGGTTCCTTGAGGATCTCGAGGATAATTCTAAGAGTGTACTCTCTGTACTCTGTGTCAAGGCGTGGGTTTGGGAGAGAGGAGTGGGGATGTTTGGGTGAGAGGAGTGGGGATGTTTGGGAGAGAGGAGTGGGGATGTTTGGGAGAGAGGAGTGGGGATGTTTGGGAGAGAGGAGTGGGGATGTTTGGGAGAGAGGAGTGGGGATGTTTGGGTGAGAGGAGTGGGGATGTTTGGGAGAGAGGAGTGGGGATGTTTGGGGGTTGGTGGGGAATAGAGCAGTGAAGAGTGGAATGAAAGAATGCTTTGGATTGAAGTACATCCTGTCAGCTGAAAGTTATTTATTTATTTCTCTCTCTCTCTCTCTCTCTCTCTCTCTCTCTGTCTCTCTCTCTCTCTCTCTCTCTCTCTCTCTCTCTTAACAGCTGTGTGGGTGCAGAGGGGAAGAGTTTTGACTTGTGAGGAGGAAGGGTCTCCTCTCGAGGTCTCCAGCTGAATAGCTCTGCCTGTTCGACCTGGAACGTGACACTGAGGTCATATGACCCTTAGCCTCTCATCTCCACCTCTTTATATAGGGCCATATGTTTAGAGGCAGGACCAATACAGAAAGAATCAGCCCCCATACACCCCTCTTCCTCTAGTCTCTGTAAAAAGGTTGGTAATAGCAATAGAAAGACATGACTTGTCTGTAGCGCTTTTCATGGTTGTGGAGTATCAGGTAGCTTGGGAAGTGTCCAGGCTTCTCACATGGGGGAACCTGTGGCCCTGTGAGTTATATATATCCTAATTCAAAGCAGGTTGAATGTGAGTTGTAGATATCTTCATTCAGGGGTTCCCAAACTTTTTCACTCAGGCCCCCCTTCCAGCATAAGGGAACCCCCCCCACCGCCTCCCCCATACACAAACCACGTCTATTTCTGTGGGCACAAGCATTGTTCATGACACAAACTGGTTACACCCCTCTTGTTGGCTGAGAGACCATTTTGCAGGTTTTAAAATATATTTTCTTGCAATTCTATACATTTACAACCTAGCTGACATGCAACTTGATCTGGACATTACTGACAAGTTATAAACAGCTCTCGAAGGTCTGCAATCACATGACATGAGAAAAGGAATACTGATGATGCACTACCCAATTTGGAAATTGCACCTTGAGCATCTTATTATTACAACTTGCAATAGTAAGTTGAAAGCCGGAATGAGCGGCTCAATTCAGAGCAGGTTGAATGCGAAGAGGGGCAGTTGACAATGCAAGTCACCCTCCACTCCACCCAGGGATAAGAGCAGGATGACTCTAGACAGGCTGCTTAGCTCCGCTAGCCTTTTAACAGTCTCCTTCCTGATTGAATATAGAAAAGCCTGGACTCTAAAAGAAAAAAAGCAGGTGTGTGTGTGTGTGTGTGTGTGTGTGTGTGTGTGCGTGTGTGCGTTGCCAGCCAGGTGGCAGGGCCAGGTCAGGTGGTAGTGGTCGGGCTGGGTGACTACCACAGGGTAGCACCACTCCTCCCACAGCCCCTGAGCTGCCCAGCGTGCTTCAGGACTTAGAGCCAAAGCCGGGGATTATCTCCTCTGAACTCCCACCTCTACCACCCACCTTCTTAGGAGGGACCAGGCAGGCAACAACCCACCTGCACGGCCACCGGCATCAGACCCTGACCGCCCCACACACACACACACACACACACACACACACACACACACACAGAAACAGACACACACATATATACAGTGCCTTGCGAAAGTATTCGGCCCCCTTGAACTTTGCGACCTTTTGCCACATTTCAGGCTTCAAACATAAAGTTATAAAACTGTATTTTTTTGTGAAGAATCAACAACAAGTGGGACACAATCATGAAGTGGAACGACATTTATTGGATATTTCAAACTTTTTTAACAAATCAAAAACTGAAAAATTGGGCGTGCAAAATTATTCAGCCCCCTTAAGTTAATACTTTGTAGCGCCACCTTTTGCTGCGATTACAGCTGTAAGTCGCTTGGGGTATGTCTCTATCAGTTTTGCACATCGAGAGACTGAAATTTTTTCCTATTCCTCCTTGCAAAACAGCTCGAGCTCAGTGAGGTTGGATGGAGAGCATTTGTGAACAGCAGTTTTCAGTTCTTTCCACAGATTCTCAATTGGATTCAGGTCTGGACTTTGACTTGGCCATTCTAACACCTGGATATGTTTATTTTTGAACCATTCCATTGTAGATTTTGCTTTATGTTTTGGATCATTGTCTTGTTGGAAGACAAATCTCCGTCCCAGTCTCAGGTCTTTTGCAGACTCCATCAGGTTTTCTTCCAGAATGGTCCTGTATTTGGCTCTATCCATCTTCCCATCAATTTTAACCATCTTCCCTGTCCCTGCTGAAGAAAAGCAGGCCCAAACCATGATGCTGCCACCACCATTTTTGACAGTGGGGATGGTGTGTTCAGCTGTGTCGCTTTTACGCCAAACATAACGTTTTGCATTGTTGCCAAAAAGTTCAATTTTGCTTTCATCTGACCAGAGCACCTTCTTCCACATGTTTGGTGTGTCTCCCAGGTGGCTTGTGGCAAACTTTAAACAACACTTTTTATGGATATCTTTAAGAAATGGCTTTCTTCTTGCCACTCTTCCAAAAGGCCAGATTTGTGCAATATACGACTGATTGTTGTCCTATGGACAGAGTCTCCCACCTCAGCTGTAGATCTCTGCAGTTCATCCAGAGTGATCATGGGCCTCTTGGCTGCATCTCTGATCAGTCTTCTCCATGTATGAGCTGAAGGTTTAGAGGGACGGCCAGGTCTTGGTAGATTTGCAGTGGTCTGATACTCCTTCCATTTCAATATTATCGCTTGCACAGTGCTCCTTGGGATGTTTAAAGCTTGGGAAATCTTTTTGTATCCAAATCCGGCTTTAAACTTCTTCACAACAGTATCTCGGACCTGTTCCTTGTTCTTCATGATGCTCTCTGCGCTTTTAACGGACCTCTGAGACTATCACAGTGCAGGTGCATTTATACAGAGACTTGATTACACACAGGTGGATTGTATTTATCATCATTAGTCATTTAGGTCAACATTGGATCATTCAGAGATCCTCACTGAACTTCTGGAGAGAGTTTGCTGCACTGAAAGTAAAGGGGCTGAATAATTTTGCACGCCCAATTTTTCAGTTTTTGATTTGTTAAAAAAGTTTGAAATATCCAATAAATGTCGTTCCACTTCATGATTGTGTCCCACTTGTTGTTGATTCTTCACAAAAAAATACAGTTTTATATCTTTATGTTTGAAGCCTGAAATGTGGCAAAAGGTCGCAAAGTTCAAGGGGGCCGAATACTTTCGCAAGGCACTGTATATAAACACACACATGAATAAACATATGAATGCCCACACACAAATACAAATGCTCACGCGTGAATTCTCACAAGGAAGCAGACACACACACACACACACACACACACACACACACACACACACACATACACACACACACACACACACACACACTCTGATCCTGTAGCAGCCTCCAAAGCCAAACATTTCTCCACTGAGATGAATGAGTGTTTGCCAAAGGCACATGATTGTATGAGGTTACCATTCCTTTAGACAGGGTAAAAGGCCACCAGGTTGAGTGTATGAGGTTACCATTCCTTTAGACAGGGTAAAAGGCCAGGTTGAGTGTATGAGGTTACCATTCCTTTAGACAGGGTAAAAGGCCAGGTTGAGTGTATGAGGTTACCATTCCTTTAGACAGGGTAAAAGGCCAGGTTGAGTGTATGAGGTTACCATTCCTTTAGACAGGGTAAATGGCCAGGTTGAGTGTATGAGGTTACCATTCCTTTAGACAGGGTAAAAGGCCAGGTTGAGTGTATGAGGTTACCATTCCTTTAGACAGGGTAAATGGCCAGGTTGAGTGTATGAGGTTACCATTCCTTTAGACAGGGTAAAAGGCCAGGTTGAGTGTATGAGGTTACCATTCCTTTAGACAGGGTAAATGGCCAGGTTGAGTGTATGAGGTTACCATTCCTTTAGACAGGGTAAAAGGCCAGGTTGAGTGTATGAGGTTACCATTATTTTAGACAGGGTAAAAGGCCAGGTTGAGTGTATGAGGTTACCATTCCTTTAGACAGGGTGAAAGGCCAGGTTGAGTGTATGAGGTTACCATTATTTTAGACAGGTTAAAAGGCCAGGTTGAGTGTATGAGGTTACCATTATTTTAGACAGGGTAAAAGGCCAGGTTGAGTGTATGAGGTTACCATTCCTTTAGACAGGGTAAAAGACCAGGTTGATTGTATGAGGTTACCATTATTTTAGACAGGGTAAAAGGCCAGGTTGAGTGTATGAGGTTACCATTATTTTAGACAGGGTAAAAGGCCAGGTTGAGTGTATGAGGTTACCATTATTTTAGACAGGGTAAAAGGCCATGTTGAGTGTATGAGGTTACCATTCCTTTAGACAGGGTAAAAGGCCAGGTTGAGTGTATGAGGTTACCATTCCTTTAGACAGGGTAAATGGCCAGGTTGAGTGTATGAGGTTACCATTATTTTAGACAGGGTAAATGGCCAGGTTGAGTGTATGAGGTTACCGGTTACAGCTAACATACTTGTTTTTCATGTTTTCTCTCATTCTTGTTTCAGTAATCACACACACACACACACACACACACACACACACGCTAGAAACACACTACACACACTAGACACACACACACA